>NC_139652.1:13765399-13865399 GCF_964638095.1 Poromitra crassiceps
TGAATTACAGCCAGTTTCGAGGGAACTCATGACAAGTGCCGATGGCAGTGGCTCCACACTGTGACGGTGTTTGTTTGCCAGCTCGAGGCTACTGTGTCAGCAGGCAGACGTACCCTGGAAAGATTCCACGTCCACCGTGTCCTCCTCTTTCTGCCACTCAAAGTTCTCCATGGCTCCTCCACGAGAGACTCGACGACTGCCGGCCTGTCAGCAAACGCTATGGAAGAGTTATCTGTGCTCCAACACCTTGAGAAGATGCCAGATGGCAGAATGTATGCCACAGTCATTAGCACAGCCAAAAATGATCCACAAACAAAACGCCCTGTATTATATTATAAGCCCCGTATGACGTATTAAAACAAAAATACATAAAAGCACAGCACGCTCTCCCTCAACGTGGGTAGTGGGAAACGCAAAGGTTAGAAGAGGAAGCTTGCCACCAGGTGGTTTCAGTTTTAAATCCCCAGACTTGCTAGAAAGACGAGTGAGGGAAGTGAATGAAAAATGCTTTCCTCCTCTTCTCCAACAACGCCTCCACAAGTGCCCTCGAGCAAGTATTTAACCCCCAGCTGCAGCAGGGGAGTTGCTCACTCACTTTGACTTTGATAGGAGCCTTTTTGATTCTTGCCAGGCAGCTTCCTGCATTGCTGCAGTCCAGAGAAACCCTTAAAGGAACACTCCGCCCATTTTCAACCAGCTTTGTATCATTAGAACATCAGTAGTATATCAGAAAACTGTAAACGGTTTTGAAGTCTGTCATTTAATTTGACAGTTATTGAGTGTTAAAGTGTGGACCAGTGACATCACTGGTCCACACCAACTCAAATGAATAACTCATTAACTCAAATCAACTCTCAATAACTGTCAAACTATTAATCATTCATCTAGTTTGACAGTTAGCATTTTGAAGTAGCATCTCTAAAATATCCGCTTTTCAGAAACTGGCAAATGCAACCTTGTTTTCAGCTCCGCCGCCATGCATTTTATTATTTTATCAAATGGGTTTTTGAAAGGGTTTCATATACTGTCAGAACAAAGGGTTGGACCATGCACTTCCAGAGCATAGGATCCAACTGAAGTTAGAAACCTTTCACATGACATCACAGCGGTACGACAAAGGTCTGAAAGTTGCCAAACTGAAAAAAGGAAGCGGTTTTATTTTTAGGCTTATGTTTAGCTTCCTCACTTCCTATTCTGTCAAGTCTTTTTTGGGGGGTTTGTTTTCGACTAGCACACTCAGCACTCCACAGAAGAGTAGGACCCCCATAGATTTACAGGATCAAACTTCTCCCCCCGGAACATTTTGAATATGCTATATGGTCCCTGACAAAGCACTGCAAACGCCAGCAAAAATAATAATAATAAAGATTCGTGAGAGCGTGTCAAACTGTTGTTCCCAAGATGCAACTTGATTTTCTTTGTTTGTGTGTGTGTGTGTGTGTTTCTTTGTGTGTGTGTGTGTGTGTGTGTGTGTGTCTGTGTGTGTGTTTACGGCTTCCTTTTCCTGAGATTGATGACAGTAACTTTCAGACAAGGTCAAAAGTCTTTTTGAACAAGCTTACCTTCGTAGTCTCTGAGTGAGAGGGAGGAGACAGAATTGGGTTACTTCAGCTGAACTGACTTCCTCAGCTGGATGTCAACGTCTCTGAACCGTCAAACCCAGCGGCAACAAAAAGCACAGAGGGTTGTGCTCAGTCTGAAGATGGAAAAATGTATCACGAAGAAGGTCCTGAGTGCACTCAACTCCAACCACTGACTTAGAAGAGAACAGCGTGTGTCGGAGGGTCAACAGGGAAGACGAGCACGAACGAGAGGATGTGGCGGAGCAGAAGTTTGCACTTCCTCCTTTTTTGATATTGCATTGTTTTGTCATACAGGAACACAGTGCACGGCGGCTGCTGCTGATGAAGGCGTTTGACTTTGGGTGACGTGCAGCGCTTGAGAGAAGGTCGTGTGAAAGATGTAATATGGGAGCAGGGCCGGCGCCAGGATGAAATGACTGAGGGGGCGGTTATAACTGGGGAGGGAGCTGATTTTTTTTTTTTTTAAATATGATATTTTTATATCGTAAAACATAGGTTATATACCCGCTATGCCTATTTCTGGACTTTTTAACCATAATGACCTCTGAAAAGCGCAATAACAACACAAGAAAGACTACTATTCAAAAAAAAATTTTTTTTTTTTTTTTTAAGTGAGGGGGCAGAAAATTTAACTGAGGGGGCAAAGCCCCCTAGGCCCCCTCGTGGCACCGGGCCCGTATGGGAGGACATGTAGATGGAACAAATGTCTTGTTTGGAAAGCACACTGGAGGAGGTCTGAGCGAACGTGACACTCGTGGACACCTGTAGCACTCAGTCTCGCCTCACACATCTCCATCTGTGCCTGCATGGCCTGGATCAATTTGCTGTCATTCCTATAAGCAGAGAGAGGGAGAGACAGACAGCAGAACAACACGCTCTGTAATGTGCACTACTGGTCTTGTCGTCAGAAGAAAGAGGAGGGGGGGGGGGGATCACCAATCAGCCAGACGAAGGGGCAATTTGGGGATGTGGAAGGTTACCATGGTAACTAAGGCAACGAGACAGAGAAAATAAAGGCCTAAAATAAACCCATAATTCCTTTAGTGAAACTCACATTGTGCACTCGGATGTTCCGAAGCCGATCTCGCTGGAAAAAAACAAAAGCAAATCCACACAATAGTGAAATAAAATAAAATTCTCTTCCTGTTGAAATTCAGACGTTTATTTCCTGATAAGACACAGATGAAAGAAAAGCTGAGGGAGAGCGAGCCATCCAGTGCAAACGCGTCTCCTCGCGGTCTACATTGACTCATCCTCTCTCAATAATTCAGCCCCGGCTCTAAAATGCATGACTGGTCCTGTACTGTACACGTTGTGTCATCTTTAGTGGTCTCCAGGCTGCACCACGGGGCCCAGGCCTCCGGGGGCGCACTCATCTGAAAGGCTGGTCAATACCAAGACACTCTGACTGGCTCCCCACAGGGGGACACCAAGAGCACATTGCACTTAAGGCAAAGAGAAGAACAGCATCGGCTTATAAATATGGCTTGAACCAGAGACACAGTGTGTACACAGTTCAAGTTAAACTGACAAAACGCTGGTTTGAGACTTCCTTCACCTTTTCAAGCAAAAGTGAATAAGTAATGATAGGTTAAATGTCGGTTTATAAAGGCAACGTGATTAGGCTATATTAAGAATATACAAAGCTTTGTGAGATACAATATAATACATACGCAGCATTTTCAACGATTCTGCGGAGCAGTTTTCCTTTAACATAACACAGCCTTAACCCCGCTAGCCGGGCGCTTATGAGCGAGAAGCGCCCCGGCTAGCGGGGTTAAAACACAGCCATGCTTCCCAGTTTGGACAGTCCTGACCCTCATACATTCTCCAGTGATGGCTGTTTATCCAAATGCAGGCTAAAGGTTGCAGGGGTTTTCCCGGGTTGCAGTTAGCATTGGCGGAAGGAATAAATAAATACTGACATTTGGGGAAGATTAAATACTAACATTCATAGCCCCCTTTCCAGGCCGCTCCCCCTGGGTCTCTTTTTTTAAGTCCCGCATGATGGTGACATGAGTCCCAGTCCGGCTCAGTGTTGCGTAACATCAGGGCGCAGTGTTCTTCTCATATTGGGGCTAGAGACCTGGCGGAGATCACTCGGAGTTCTTGTAGTTGGTGAACAGGTTGTACAAGACTCTGAGGGTGGACTTGAGGTTCAGGTTGACCACGTCTGTAAGGAATGGAAACACCCCACACACACACACACACACACACACACACACACACACACACACACACACACACACACACACACACACACACACAGAGAGATCATTATTAGACCTGCAGGCTGTTTGAAGTCTGCTTGAGCTGAAAGCTGCAGGGAAGAAAGTGTGAACCTCCGAGACGTGGAGAAAAAGTTCTTGCTCTAGTTCTGGAGTAAATAACGTGCCGTAAAGAGAAAGTGAATCTGAATCTGAAAAATGGGGTGGCTGGAACACCGAAGCTAAAAAAGAATTGGGTTTGCCCTAGCGTCAAATCCAATTTACAATGCAAAAAAGGGCTTCCTCCTCTGCTCACCGCTGGTTCACTTGACTTCAAAAGATGGGAGTTTAACATAGGGCCTAGGAATTTGCAAATGATTATCATGTGGTGTCGTTTTTTCTCACCAAAGGAGATTCGAAGGTAAGAACAAATCTTTATGTATAAGACATATCTGCTCGTTCTCTAATTGGCCTTTTTCTAATTTCTCATCTGAATTGAGACTTTTATATCGAGTGATTCACACCAGACACCATTTTGTTCAAGCAGGGTAGCATTGCATCACCATTTACACTGGGATGTCATAAGCCCCTTATTATCGGCATTGCCTTGTTAGCTAGTGTGACACTGTTGACATCATTAGAGGCTCTGCTAGGCCTATCTCTACTTTCACTTATAATGAAGCTGAAGTCACTTCATAAAACAGATAGGAGTGCAGTTATCTGACTACAAACGTGGTAGCTGTAATAATTCCAATTACTGGGGGGGGGGGGGGGGGGGGGGGGAGTAATCTGATTGCAAATAGTTTGGATAGGATTAGCCAGGAAAATGTCGGGACAGAAGGGATTGTGATATTGTGGATAAAACAGTTTACACTTTTTTTAAAAGACAGCTCGCAAGGACTGGAGAGGATGTTAATAGCACTGCTTTTTATTACAGTATTGCAATCAATAGAATAAATGATTATTTTAATATCAACTTCATGGATTAAATTAACTCACAAGCAACAGAAATCAATGACATCGCACTAGTTGATGAAGTCACTGATTACATTTTAAGCAAGCGATCAGTCAAATGTACTTGATTACATTCTGCATGCAAGCTTTCCAACCTTGCCGATTGTGTTATCTCTATCTGTGCAAGGGGTGCAGAGTTTGAAGAGTCAAGTATTAATTGAAGTTCCTCATAAGTCATGAATAAATAATGCAATAGTAAAAGTCCTATTTTGTACCTAATAATTAAACACACTATCAATTAGCCTACTTCAATGCTCCCTATTTTGATTCTTTATTACATTCTGTTAAAACAGGTTGGTTTATTACAAAAGGAAAAGAGCAGCTCAAGGCTGTGTGAACTCAGCACTAGCTGGTATGAGAGTGTTTCAAGGCAAGGCAAGGTCTCCATCTAGTGGCCAACTTTAAAATGGCTGCTACTGTTGGACACCAGCAATTCAATACTTGGCCTTCAGTGGCCGGTACAGGGGATTTGTAATCAAAGTCATTTCATTGTATCTTTTATTTCAGTGTGAATTTCAGACATAGTCAGCTTGCTTGGCGATGATGAAGATGGTCATGGCCAAGTACTTGAGGATTTCCTCTCTTGGTGCGAGGATGCCTTCCTCCAACTGAATGTCTCAAAAACCAAGGAGATGAGTGTTGATTTTAGGAGACCCCCCCCCAGTTCCCCAGAACAGTGTTGTCCATGGCCAGCAAGTTGACCTGGTGTCCACCTACAAATATTTGGGCCCTACTTTTGACAGTAAGCTGAAATTTGATGTGAACTGTGAAATGCTGTGTAAGAAAGGTCAGCAACGCCTCTTTTGTTTAAGGAAGCTTGCCAAATTTCAGGTCGACAAATCATTAATGAAACTGTTCTATAGTGCCTTTATTGAGTCTGTAATCTCCTTCTCCATAATTTGCTGGTGTGGAAACCTGAGCATAAAGGACAATAACCACCTTGGGAGGATTGTGAGAACGGCTTCAAAGATAGCTGGAGTAAATTTCAGTAGCCTGGATCACGTCTTCCAAAAACCAATGCTTAAGAAAGCCAAGTCCATTCGTATGGACAATTCTCACCCTCTCAGCTCTGAGTACAAGCTGCTTCCTTCTGGCCTTCGCCTAAATGTTCCACGGGCCACAAAAAATAGGTATACTGTAAGTTCTCCTTTGTGCCTGTTTCTATCCAGGCCCTAAATGCCGATGAGAGGAGGAGGTAACTTGTTGCTTACTGTGGGACTTAACTACGCTGAATGACCAGCCTCTGTGTTTTTTGTTTTTGTTTTATCTATTGCTTGTTTTACAAATGTCTTGTTATGTATTTCACACACACATACTGTATCTGTATTACTGGGGAAATACAAATACAATAGCTTTATTGTAGCTACATCTTCTTGTAATGTGTAAGGCGGTTACTAAGCCTAGCCTTGCCTTACTCACTCACTTGCACTAGAACTTTGAACTGCTGCCTAACTCTCATTGATGTGCTGCTACTTTTTTTACCTCAGCTAGGCCCTGTCTGGGTCACCTGCACTTGCACTGATACCTCAAACTGCCATCCTGATTTTTATTGTTTTATGTGTCTTACATTGCGTACTTGTTTATGTGTCTTATTTTAGGTTATCATGTGTTTTATCTTGTGATTTTATGTCTCCCTGGTGATTTATATCTGCTTTTATGTTTTGCTGCAAATCAAATCGCCCTTCTGGGACAAACAAATAAATGAACTTGAACTTGATCTTTTATTTGCTCTTGTTAATAGTGGGCTACTTTGATTTATTGTTATATTAGTTATTATGTCTTACCTTCAGGTCTGGCCTTGGGTTTCTTCAGGCCTCCATCCTGCATCAGCTCAAAGGAAAACGCCACATTGTGGACCTGAGAGGAACAACATGGAAATTCATTCAATGACATTGTAGTGAATTGCTAGTTATCCCACCTACTGAACCCCATAATTCAAAAATTATATATAATTATAATTATAATAATATATAATAATATTATAATTAAGCAATATAGCATGAGAGCCAGTGTGTTGTGAAGAATATATCCCCCTGATCAGCTGTTATCCCACGAGGCCGCAGGCCGAGTGGGATAACTGCTGAGCAGGGGGATATATTCCACAACACACGCAGCTCGAGTGCTATATTGCTTTTATAAAACGGTTCCCAAGTATGATAATATAATAATAATAATAATACTATAAGTACGACTACGACTGGCATGTCATTCTGATAGAGTCAGTTGAAACACTACTGTAAGGCGGGACCGCAAGAACATGCGAGTGATTTGATTGGATCGTTCTGGAGACTGAAGTTGACATTGGCCAATCCTGGCGCTTGCTGAGTAGCTGAGAGCTTTCTGGAATCCCCGACAGGCAGCTCGAGCCGCAGCGCTGCATTCTCAGCGCTTGCTGAGAAGCTGAATGCTTTCTGCAAAGCCGACACCAACTAACGTTACGGGGTTAAATGCGGGGTTAAATGCGGGGTTAACAGCCTTTCTTTTGCAAAGAAGACATTAGCCCGCATCTATTCTTGTACAAAACATCATTTTCTGCGAAGTATTAGTAAAGTTATAAGCGAAGATCGATTCACAAGGATCTGACAGCTGTCTCCGCCATTTTTTTTTCTACGTTGTCATTTGAGGTAAGCCTTATTATTACTCTCTTAGTAAGAGAGTTGCCATGGCAACCAATAACCCATGGCCATGGGTTATTGAACTCGGTTACTGGAATTATACAATGGCTGTGAACCAATCAGATTGCTTGATTTGAGAGAGCCATTTTATAATTATATATATATAATAAAAAGCCCCAATGACCTTCTGCTCAAAGCTCTCTGGGGTAAGGAAGAAGTTGTACAGAGGCACAAAGTAGTCTTCCAACAGTCCCATCAGCAATACCAGGTACACTCCATCGGCAAACTGCACACACACACACACACACACACACACACACACACACACACACACACACACACACACACACACACACACACAGAGGGAGAGAAGAGAGGTGGCAGACTCCATGAAGATATACAGTACGCTTTATTCAAACTGTATGAGCAGATTGGATTAGATGTATTAGAAAATTATAATCCAATGAGTAGTGTCAGAGTGATACTATAAGTGGGCGGATAAACCCTCAAGTCTCTTACCTGAGTTTCCAGCTCAGTGACTTCAAGGTTCAGCTTGTTCAGGTGTTTATTTACAAAGGTGATGAGAGACTGGAAGTGGAATGGGAAAAAAAAAATCATAAAGAATATTTTGAATATATATATTTTTTAATATAGCCAATGATGTCAAACTCGCTGCTAAAAGACAATTTTTTTTTTTTTTACCGTTTTTACTACGTTGAGCTTGTCAGGCGCATGATCCAGCAGCGTGTCAAATGCGTCTCTCTCTGTGATGAAGAAGAAATTGAAGCTTATGAAGACTGAAGCGGACAAACAATGAAACTTTAAAAGTAAAGGGATTTCCATAATACTGTAACATGAAACAGATATACTGGGACTCACCGAATCTACCCAGCATCATCCTGAAAAACACAAATAAAAGAGACAAGAGATTAATAATCTTATTGTTTTTCAATAACAATAATTGCCAGTAAGGTGATCGGGGTGCAGCAAGCCCACACTTCAGCACATTTATAATAAGTGTGTGATGAATAAGATAATAATAATTTATTCAAACTGTCCTGACCATCCACATTATATGACCTCCTTCCATCTGACTGCCGTTTTAGAAGGACATTGTTGCTATCAACAATCTGAATTTACTAGGCTAGGCTTATACTTGCACACCCTTATATTGTTTTTTATATTATCTTTTATTGACATATTGCTTCTGCACAGCACTTTACTCGATTTGATGCAGTACTCTTTTGCACTCACTGCATAATATGATCAGACCTGTTATTGTTTACCATTTTTGATTTTGCTGGTTCATTGTGGTAGGAATGCATTCGTTTTTTTTTTTACTTGAGCTGATTGTACTCCCGGAATTACTGTTTTGTATTATGATGCTTGTTATTGTAAAAAAAAAAATACGTCTTATTTCCCGATGCGTTTCTGATGCCAGCTGCAGACCAAATTTCCTTTGGGATAATAAAGTTGAAGGTTTTGGAAGAACGGTTTCAGTATTCCAATCCGAATCTCACAACAACTCGAAACGAGAAGAGGGGAACCTAATGGAGGTTTGATTGTGGGTGAAATTAGAAAGAAATTGCATCGGCTCTTACTCCGTGGTGCTCGTCAGCTCCTTGGTCACAAGAGACGTCTGGAGGATGCCTTCTCTTTTCTGCTCAAAACAAACACATTCACAGTCAAGGTGCTTTTATTACCACACAACAGAAATAGAGGACTCGCTGATGCACATCGAATAAATCAGACAAAGACCAAAAGTAAACAACAAATGTAGTCATAAACTGACACATCTCTGCTGCAAAAGACACTTCTGTATCCATTCGCCACTCAGTTCCATCTAAATGGTAAATGGTAAATGGTCTGCATTTATATAGCACTTTTATCCAAAGCGCTTTACAATGAGTAGATAGTCTACATTCACCCATTCATACACCGATGGCGGCAGGCTGCCACGCTGGGTGCCTACACACCATCGGGAGCAATTTGGGGTTAAGTGTCTTGCCCAAGGACACAACGACAGCAGCTGGGAGGGAGCGGGGATCGAACCGCCAACCCTTGCGTCATTGGCCGACCCGCTCTACCTCCTGAGCTAAAGCCGCCCCGTCTGAACCCCTATCGAGCATCGTGATGATCTATGCCACCATTGTCTGAGCTTGATGCGACTGCTTACCTTGACCACCACCACCTGTGCAGAGACGTGCTCAGGCAGTCGGATGGGGGCCTGGAAGTGCATGGCCAGAGCCACCAGCAGATAGACGATAGCCACCAGGTTCTTTGAATGGATAGCTGCGAAAATAAACCACAAGAACAGACCGTCAACTCTTCAACACGGCAAGCTAACATAATAATGATGTGAGCAATTTCCCGAAGACAATTTCCAGTGGGAATCAAACCCTTGAACACTGTTCAATCAATAATCGGGGTTAAATAGCCACTGAGGTACACAGGGTTAAATAATCTGGGTTAAATAGCCACTGAGGTACACAGGGTTAAATAACCAGCAGCCGAGTTGCGTATGTGGCCAGGCAAGCGAGCGTAGCGCGAGAGCTGCATCAGCGAGGCCGCCCTCGAGGGCAAACCAACGAGGTAGAAATGAGCGATGAGGAGGAGGAGGGGAAGGAGGATGACGATGAGGCACGGCACTGTTTCCAGTATACATACACACAGTATACATACACACAGTATACATACACACAGTATACATACACACAGTATACATACACACAGTATACATACACACAGTATACATACACACAGTATAAACTCACAGTCAACATTCCACTCTATGGACCAGCCGTGCGGCCTCAGGATTTCATTGACCGCCTCCAGCACCGTCTGAAGCTTCTGCTTCTGGCCGATCTCTGACTGGGTCACCTCGGCCACGTTCAGCTTCCTGCCAGACAGCTTCTCTGTCAGCAGCAGAGAGAGAGGAGAGACACAGACATCAGGTCAACCTGAGGAAACTAACTGACAGCAGAGAGAGAGGAGAGACACAGACATCAGGTCAAACTGAGGAAACTAACTGACAGCAGAGAGAGGAGAGACACAGACATCAGGTCAAACTGATTAAACTAACTGACAGCAGAGAGAGAGGAGAGACACAGACATCAGGTCAAACTGAGGAAACTAACTGACAGCAGAGAGAGAGGAGAGACACAGACATCAGGTCAAACTGAGGAAACTAACTGACAGCAGAGAGAGAGGAGAGACACAGGTCATAGGTCAAACTGAGGAAACTAACTGACAGCAGAGAGAGAGGAGAGACACAGACATCAGGTCAAACTGAGGAAACTAACTCACAGCAGAGAGAGGAGAGACACAGGTCATAGGTCAAACTGAGGAAACTAACTCACAGCAGAGAGAGAGGAGAGACACAGGTCATAGGTCAAACTGAGGAAACTAACTGACAGCAGAGAGAGGAGAGACACAGACATCAGGTCAAACTGAGGAAACTAACTGACAGCAGAGAGAGAGGAGAGACACAGACATCAGGTCAAACTGAGGAAACTAACTGACAGCAGAGAGAGAGGAGAGACACAGGTCATAGGTCAAACTGAGGAAACTAACTTGACAGCAGAGAGAGAGGAGAGACACAGACATCAGGTCAAACCGAGGAAACTAACTGACAGCAGAGAGAGGAGAGACACAGACATCAGGTCAAACTGAGGAAACTAACTGACAGCAGAGAGAGAGGAGAGACACAGACATCAGGTCAAACCGAGGAAACTAACTCACAGCAGAGAGAGGAGAGACACACACACACATTTTGATTTGTCTAATTAGCTGGTGTTTGTACATGTGCCAACAGGTCGGGACAGAGGGCAAAGGAGCTTCAAAAAAACATGCCGTAAATTGCAGTACGGACTGAGAATACATAAATCCAAATATGAGAAAAATATATGTGAGTAAACCCGTTCCTCACCAAATAACTTCTGGAGCACTTGTCCGTCATAACAGTCCTCCTCCAGGTCTTTGACGATGATTCTGTCTTCCTCTAACTCACTGTTAATCCAGTCAATCAGGACCTGCAGCAGGGCACACATCAAATCAACATTTAGACAGCAAAGGCCATTTGGGTTCCTTGCAGGGTCAAATTAACTAATGCTACCAGTTCTCTTCATGCCTGCTTACAGTATACAAGGTTTTACCTATAATTATAGCCTACTGCATGTTGTGTGTGTGTTGTTCATATATAGGCTAATTAAACCCAACATGGGTAACATGATGACAGGCTATTAAACATGTTGTTTTGGTTCACAGCCACATATGGTTTGTTTGTATAGTCTGGGCACCTTTCACCCCGCTTTTTGTCATTGGGTCGTAAACCACGGAACCAGAATGAACACCGGAAGGACGTGCGCCAAAAAACGTCTTTGTTGCCGTAAGCTTGACGTCTCTTTCCTCGATTAATTGTCTGATGCAGCTTCTGTATTGGCTTAAAAGATGTGAGATTGTGAATCCGCAATGTTTCTACAAGAACTTCTTCAAAAAGTTCGTTCGGTACGTACGTCCATCTTTTGTTTTGTTGTTTGCCGTTCTGATACTTGTGTCAAATTGTCAAGTTAACGTAAAGGTTGACGAGCTAGAAACGCTGCCCTTCCTGTCTAAGGCGGGCTTTCGAGTTGCCGCAAAATGAACCGTTTGTGATGTACTTTGAAAGGGTCAGACGTTTAAAAAAAATCGAATTGTATATTATCAGCTTCATGCGAGGGATCAGAACGAGCAGCATTTTGGTAAACAAACCGCGTCACAGGGTGGCAACGGCAATGGAACCCTATGGAGCCCAAGTGGCGCGAGTGTCTGACTATAGCCAGTTAATAACTCTGTTTACATTTTAAAAACTGCGACAGTTCACGCAACTTTAACACGACATGCATGTATTATACATCAAACTCTTGAGCTACTTCTGCTCTCACTCAGAATGTCAAAATAAGCGATGCGATGTATAGTTTTTGAGATATTAACGTTTGTTTGGCACTAGTGACGTCACGCTGATTCGTCAAACGTAGCGCGTTGAGGTTAACGTAGCGCGAGCTCTGGCCTGGGAGAGAGAAAGAAAAAGAGAGAAAGAGAGAGAGAGAGAGAGAGAGAAAGAAAGAAACAGAGGAAGATAAATACCACCAGACACGCTGACCAGACCAGCAGCAACAGATATGGACTGGGGCAGCCAGGTGGAGATGGAGGAGCAGAGACGAAATTATGTCCAAAGGGACATACAGGGTTACGCAAGGAAGAGAAAGAGAGAGAGAAAGATGTCGTCTGGTGACTCTTCTGGAAGCTGTGACTCCAGAGAGGGAGACGTCATCATCATGGAGACTGATGAAGACGTGTTGCTACGGCGGCAGAAACAGATCGACTACGGCAAGAACACGCTGGCCTACGATCGATACACCGAGCAGGTTCCCAGACATCAGCGACAGCCAGGTGGTGTTCACCCGAACTTCCCGAAGACTCCGAATAAGTTCAAGAAGTACAGCCGTCGCTCCTGGGACCAGCAGATTAAACTGTGGAAGATCAACCTGCACGCCGCCTGGGACCCCCCCCCTGCTGCGCTGGAGAACCAAGAAAATGCCCGGGAGTTCTGGGACCTCCCTCCACATGCACAGGAGAACCAAGAACACGACCTCAGTCACATTGAGGAGCTGGATCGTGATGATGATGGCATTGAGCTGGACTTCCCAACCCTCCCAGCCTCACAGAAGACGACAGCCTCCTCCACCGAATGCAACCTCATACTGGAGGATGAAGACTCCACCAAATGCAACCTCATACTGGAGGATGAAGACTCCACCAAATGCAACCTCATACTGGAGGATGAAGACTGTCTGGCGACGTCTGTTAAAGTCATGAAGATGGAGTCCACAGTGGAGCTGGAGCCCGACATGGCATAGCACCGTCACTCACTGGCGCCCTCTTCAGGACAAAAAATATCACATTTTGAGACAATTTGGACAGCGTTGCTAATTTTCCATGGTGGTACATTGATTCCTCATATTGATTTTGTTCAAGTTGGGAAAACCTTTGCCTGTTCAAGCAAGGCAATTATATGGTGTTACACACTGAGTGGCCATTTCCCTTTTACAGCATGTGTTTCTGAACCCATCACAGGCGGCTGGCCTGCTTATAGAAGGCTTCTGATAGGAGAGGACTAGTCATATGTTTTGAATGAGCTTGCTTGGGTCATTACTGAATTTGATCAGTTTGAGTTTGTTTTTTCAAAAATGTTAAAGAAGTCTGTTCTGTTCTGCGATGCAATGTTAGCAAAGTAGAAATCCATCAAAGTTGCTCATTTCCATTGGCCGAAAATATTTCCAGTGTCTCATGTTCTTCAGGCGTGGCGTATGATGTTATAGGAGGAGGCTTTGGCTTAAATCTCATACTGCCTACTAGTTACTAAATAGTAAGAATACTGAAAATCACATTAGCCTCAGATTTCCCTCTCCCTCCCTTCTATACTTTGAACTGCTTCACTTATCAGTCTCCAAAAATATTTTGGGCTGCAATTCATTTTTACATCGGTTGTGTGTGTTTGGGTTTGAATACGGTTTGTTGTTTTAAATACAAATGTTATTGTAGCAGATGCATCTTGTTTGTATAAAGCTTTTGCTTTATGATCTTTCAAATAAATAAATAAATACCTTAATGTCAAACAGAAGAGCCAGGGGTGAGTATGTGCCCTTACATCAGCACACTGATACAACGAGATGACACGATGTCTGAGTGAGAAACATGAACACTAGAGCAGTGGTTCTCAACTGGTGCAGCCTCAGGACCCACTATTTTCCTTGTCATGAAGTCGCGACCCAAATTTCAGATTTTTTTTTAAACCACTCAAATTTATTGCACAAAAAATAGCGCATTAATTTAATACACAATGCCTTCATGCACTGTTATAAACCTCAAATGAACAAAAAAGTGCAACAGAAGTGCAACTAGGGCTAAAAACCAATTGAAATAAGGCAGACTTGAATTACAGGCCTATATGTTTTTAAATTTAAACAAGTCAAACTGGTCATGCTCAGAAAGTCTTATTTGAACTGTATGAAATATGAAATAAAAGGCAGATTTATCTTGAATTACATGCCTATATGTTTTTAAACAAGTTAATTACATGCCTATATGTTTTTAAACAAGTTAATAATAATAATAATAATAATAATAATAATAATAATAATAATAAAACAAGTTAACCTGGTCATGCTAATCCAGTTTCAATAGTCTGAATTTAACTAATATGAAATAAAAAGGCAGACTTTTCTTGAATCACAGGCAGGCTATATGCTTTTTAGTTAAACTGGTCATAACTTTTAATTAAACTGGGGCCATGCTAATCCAGTTTCAATCATCTGAATTTAACTCAAATTAAATATGAAATGAAAAGGCAGACTTCTCTTGAATTACAGGCAGAGCGTATGCTTCAGCTTGTTAAACAAGTAAAATTGGTCAGGCTAATCCAGTTTCAATAATCTGAATTTAACTCAAATGAAATATGGATTTTTTT
The DNA here is from genome assembly GCF_964638095.1 of Poromitra crassiceps. Lineage (NCBI taxonomy): Eukaryota > Metazoa > Chordata > Actinopteri > Beryciformes > Melamphaidae > Poromitra > Poromitra crassiceps. Next base: position 13,780,326 of record NC_139652.1, read on the forward strand.
AATTATTTTTTTGGCCAATGTCCGCGACCCAATCAAAACGGCCCCGCGACCCACCTTTGGGTCGCGACCCACCAGTTGAGAAACGCTGCACTAGACTACCTTCAGAAGGTCTTTGAATTTGGGGTTTTCCCTGGATGTTGGGTCCAGCATGTTCCTCTCGGCATTCTCCTCTGATGGAAGATAACATGACGGAGATCAACAGAGTCAGTGGGAGTCCATATAAGATCCAGTGTACACGTTTACCTTGGCCTTTAGACACAGACACACACACATTCTTCTCACACATACACACCAACAGACAGACAGACATGCTCGCGCGCGCGCACACACACACACACACACACACACACACACACACACACACACACACACACACACACACACACATATGAACAGTTTTCACACTCAGGTCAACTGATTCAGATGGTGACTGCAGACAGAGGGAGTTGTCTCTGCTCCCACACCCACAGCTCTTTCATTTCCTATTCTTCCATGTCACACCAACGTCTCCATTAGTCAACATGTATTACACTCATTGTTGTCAGGAACCAGAGTAACCCTCCTGACAGTCAGCTAAAGACAGAGTAACCCTCCTGACAGTCAGCTAAAGACAGAGTAACCCTCCTGACAGTCAGCTAAAGACAGAGTAACCCTTCTGACAGTCAGCTAAAGACAGAGTAACCCTCCTGACAGTCAGCTAAAGACAGAGTAACCCTCCTGACAGTCAGCTAAAGACAGAGTAACCCTCCTGACAGTCAGCTAAAGACAGAGTAACCCTCCTGACAGTCAGCTAAAGACAGAGTAACCCTCCTGACAGTCAGCTAAAGACAGAGTAACCCTTCTGACAGTCAGCTAAAGACAGAGTAACCCTCCTGACAGTCAGCTAAAGACAGAGTAACCCTCCTGACAGTCAGCTAAAGACAGAGTAACCCCCCTGACAGTCAGCTAAAGACAGTGTAACCCTCCTGACAGTCAGCTAAAGACAGAGTAACCCTCCTGACAGTCAGCTAAAGACAGTGTAACCCTTCTGACAGTCAGCTAAAGACAGAGTAACCCTTCTGACAGTCAGCTAAAGACAGAGTAACCCTTCTGACAGTCAGCTAAAGACAGTGTAACCCTCCTGACAGTCAGCTAAAGACAGAGTAACCCTCCTGACAGTCAGCTAAAGACAGAGTAACCCTCCTGACAGTCAGCTAAAGACAGAGTAACCCTTCTGACAGTCAGCTAAAGACAGAGTAACCCTTCTGACAGTCAGCTAAAGACAGTGTAACCCTCCTGACAGTCAGCTAAAGACAGAGTAACCCTCCTGACAGTCAGCTAAAGACAGAGTAACCCTTCTGACAGTCAGCTAAAGACAGAGTAACCCTTCTGACAGTCAGCTAAAGACAGAGTAACCCTTCTGACAGTCAGCTAAAGACAGTGTAACCCTTCTGACAGTCAGTTAAAGACAGAGTAACCCTTCTGACAGTCAGCTAAAGACAGAGTAACCCTCCTGACAGTCAGCTAAAGACAGAGTAACCCTCCTGACAGTCAGCTAAAGACAGAGTAACCCTTCTGACAGTCAGCTAAAGACAGAGTAACCCTCCTGACAGTCAGCTAAAGACAGAGTAACCCTCCTGACAGTCAGCTAAAGACAGAGTAACCCTTCTGACAGTCAGCTAAAGACAGAGTAACCCTCCTGACAGTCAGCTAAAGACAGACTAACCCTTCTTCTGACAGTCAGCTAAAGACAGTGTAACCCTTCTGACAGTCAGCTAAAGACAGAGTAACCCTTCTGACAGTCAGCTAAAGACAGAGTAACCCTCCTGACAGTCAGCTAAAGACAGAGTAACCCTTCTGACAGTCAGCTAAAGACAGTGTAACCCTTCTGACAGTCAGCTAAAGACAGAGTAACCCTTCTGACAGTCAGCTAAAGACAGTGTAACCCTCCTGACAGTCAGCTAAAGACAGTGTAACCCTTCTGACAGTCAGCTAAAGACAGTGTAACCCTTCTGACAGTCAGCTAAAGACAGAGTAACCCTTCTGACAGTCAGCTAAAGACAGTGTAACCCTTCTGACAGTCAGCTAAAGACAGAGTAACCCTTCTGACAGTCAGCTAAAGACAGAGTAACCCTTCTGACAGTCAGCTAAAGACAGAGTAACCCTTCTGACAGTCAGCTAAAGACATTGTAACCCAGGAACCCTTCTGACAGTCAGCTAAAGACAGAGGAACCCTTCTGACAGTCACCTAAAGGCAACACAGACTTGGAGAAGCTAAAAATTATTGTTTGTGTGCAAATGCTGAGAAACTGTATCAAAAAGTAGCATAAAAACAATAGTCTAATTCATGGGGGTTATTTAGCACTTGACTGCCATGAAAACCAATAATATAAACTAATCACCAAGATGGCCTGTAGCGGGGATGAGTTTGTAGCGTTCAAAAACATACTGTACATTGAACAAATTTGTGATCAGATCCTGCTTTCAAGACATATAAAGCAGAAGCAGTCATTGGCCTGTCATCATTTTGGATTTCTATTCTTCATTTACACTAAAATTAGTATTTAAAAACCTCTCCTAAATGGTTTTCCTCAGCTATGTTCTCTTATCTATCCTCTATCTGTTGACAAATGTGTTAAATGTAAGTTTTCAGGCCATTCAAATTAATTGGAAGGGAATACAAACTTGTCCCCGCGGCATCTGATCTTGGTCATTAGTTCATATTATGGTTTGTATGGCGGTCAAGTGCCAAAAAAACAACAACCCCGTCCCCAAGTTAAAACTGAGTGGAATATTGTTTTAACATTCATTCACTCAGTCAGTCAGTCAGTCAGTGCTAAAGATGGCAGTTTAAGTCAAGTCATAGTGTTGTGTACCCAGCAGCGTGTCCTCTGGATGGATGTCTGTCCCAGAGGGAAGCATGGGAGCGTTAATGGCATTCTTCCCCTCCTCATGGAGATCACTCACTAGGGAGACAGCAAAATAAGACATGTCAAAGTAAGGCAAGAGTAAAAAGAACAAGAAGGGAAGTAAAAAACAATAAGATGTCATACTGATATTAATTGCGAATAAAAAATAGTTTTATGAAGGGATTTAAAGGACGATACACACACACATAGAGTAGAATATCCTCCGATAATCATTGCACTTCAATGAGGAGAGAGGGAGGTGGAGAGAGACAGAGAAAGAGTGTGTGAGAGAGCGAGAAAAATGAGAAACAAAGGCAGACAGTGGATCAGCTGAAACACACATTCAGTGCTACATGTATGTACAACGTCCAGCTGTCTGAAGGCTTAACACAGCCTGGGCCCAGAGCCTCTGATGTCACACTTTGCCCTGTGGAGGCACTGTCCCATTACCCCCTGCACCACCCACTCTGCTCTTCTTCTATGGTGCTTCATCAGTCACTCATCAACCACTTACTGTAACTGTATTTAGACTCAGCAAGCGTCTGAAGACATGAAGCTCAGGTGAACTGGAGAATGTAAATTGCCCATATAGCATGCATGTGAGAGTGGGTGTGTTTAATGTAGTGCGGACGGTGATGTAGCATTATTCCCATGATGTCACATGTGTTGTTGGTGCTTTTCATATAGCTCATTGGCTGTGGCTGTCATTTAATTATAATAATCACATGTTAATTTATTACTATCATCTTGTTATGTCCCTATCATGGCTGAGTGGTGATGTAACAGAAAACTGAATAGTATCTCTATAGCATAGCATATGATGTAGTATTATATGGTATAGTGATGTAATATGTATATGACACATACAGTATATGATAAGGCATGTATAGTCCTTTGAGACACGCGTGTGATAAAGGGCTATAAATAAATAAACATGATTTGACTTAAATTGTTAGACCTGAGCAAAATAGCATTTGTAAATACTGTTGTTCATTTGTTTTACCCAGTGTTGGGCAAGTTACTTTCAAAATGTAATATACTACATATTACTAGCTACTTTCATTTGAAAGTAATAAGTTACTTTACAATATTACCGTCTGTGTAGAGTAACTCGTCACTCTTACACTACTTTTGCATTACTTTCACTGTAATAACAGCAGTAGCAGAATGACATCGCCGCCCCGGAATCATCCAGCAAAAATAATTTAAACCGTCTTGAAGTCAGCGTAACCTGTACAAAATTCTAAATGTTATCCTTTTCCTTTGTTATTGTCATCTACAATGGTTATTTGCATAAAAACACACAATTTGATTAGGAAATGATTGTATCTTTATTTAAATATGTGCTTTGATAAAAAAAAAGTAACTCAATTTGTAACTTGTGTTACTTGACAAAGTAACTGGTATAATATTACTGGAATCCTATTGGTAATAAGGTATATTACTGAGTTACTGCTAAAAGTAATATATTACATGTAATATGTTACTTTTGTAATGAGTTACCCCCAACACTGGTTTTACCTTACTTATAAGGTGCAAAATGGTCAGCGATTACTGCAAATGACAATAGTTTAGAGTCTAAATTTTAGACACTGAAATGTTTGAGATTCAGTACTTTTTTTTTTTTACTTTCCTGACACTATCTGAAGTCCTGAAGTGGTTTCACACTGTCTGGTATATTGCAAGCAGGTCAACACAATTGCCAGGAATGATTTGCCACTTTCATTTGACCCAGGCATGTTAATAGTTCACAGTCAACTGATTAAAGGCAACAAGGAGCGTAAACATCAATAAACCAGACAACAAAAAGAAACCAATATTGACGGCCACTTTGAGTGAGGTATTGAACAAGCCCACTTTCTGCTGTGAGGTTTGGACTTCAGACTGGAGAGTGGGGTTAGTGTCTGTCTCCCCCTAATGGCCACATTGCTTTTATCCTCTTGTGTTTTCAATTGATCAAACCTGCAACAGGGAACAGCCTAAAAACCCATCCTTTCATCGACTTTGCTATTTAACGCCTATGAGGAGAGCCAAGGGAAAGATGCAAGGGATAATAAAGTTATTGAATTTAGCATTTCATGGACACTTTGTATTGGAAATAGAACGCAAGCTGGCAGAAACTCTATAATAGGGCACCATCAGCACAATCGGAGAGAAATCACAGCTTCAAAGCCTGTCCAGAGAGGGAATGTACAGTACAGTCCAGCTCAGGGAGGAGGCGTCCCCGAAGATTTCCTATCTGATGGAGCCTTCTTGAAGTCGCTGACCACCACAAGCCCTCGCCAGCGGGCCGGCGGGCTGCTGTAGCCTTGCATCTGACCACAGATCAGCAGCTTGCTTTATATTTACAACGCAGGCTTGGGCGGAATTTCATCATAATTATGCTACTTCCTCCCCCGGTGTCCATCTGTACATCTGGCTGCCTTAGTGGCTTTGTGCCGTGCTGGACCCAGATTGTACTTTATTGTTATTTTTTTATTTTTTACCACAGGAACAAAATGGTGAAATTGGATTAATTTAACTGATAATAATCATTCACTTGCCAGTCCTGAAATATAATAACCACCTTCGGGCACCCAGTGCACCTAGTGGTGTTTTTACACTGGATAGACCGTCTTGAGAATCACTGCTCTCACAAAACCTGACATCCACAACACACACACATCACATCGCTGAATATGACCATAAAGAGTAGTAAGGTAACGAGCCATGCTTCCCCATGCATAAGACCGAGTTCCTCAAAGTGCACCATCTAAACACCCTGCATGCCAGCTTCAAAAAAACACCAATACACAAATTACCTTGTTTCTTCCTCTTGGTCCCACACAGCAGCCCCGCCATGCTCCCAATGTAAAACGGAGGCTTCCCCAATGACACAGCGAGTGAAGGTAGAGCCTCTGTAGGAGTGTGTGCAGCCTATGTGTGGTGTGGGTGTGTGGGTGTAGCCTATGTGTGGTGTGGTGGGTGTGTGGGTGTAGCCTATGTGTGGTGTGTGTGTGTGTGTGTGTGTGTGTGTTGCAGTCGGTGGGGTTGAGCAGTGGCAGGGGCGTCCTCACGTGTTTATTTCTGTCACAAACCCTCTACCCCACCTCTGCGCTCCAGTTACCGGAGAAGCAGAGGGGTGTGTGTTCTCTGTGTGTGTGTTCTGTGTGTGTGTTCTGTCTGTGTGTGTGTGTGTGTACCGGACAGGAAGGAGACACTGTAACCCTAGCACAGCAGTAACCTCTGGGCTGTCACGCTGTGGACGGAGTGGACATCACTACCTCAAGTCATTTTTTGGACGGGACAGGGAACGTGGGGGGAAAACAGGTAATGCGTTTGTTCGACATTCTCTAATACATTTGTATTTGTAATCTACTTGCTCTCTACTGTACATCTACTGTAGCATGGTGTTTTAACTACGACGACTGGAGTGTTCGCTCCGATTCTCATCGATGCCGGGTGACCGTTTTGTGGTCAGGCCCGGCAGTAGTTCCAAAAACAAAAACAGCAGAAGTGACTGTATAAGATTAGGTTTGCAGCGTGCAGCATAGTAATTTCACGGCAATACAACCGTAGGCTACTGAAGAATAACTGCCCTCTTAACGAGCGTGTGCTTTGGACCCGTTAATATTGCTTTGCTGCAGTGGGGTAATCAATCAGGCAGTAAACATATTCCTCTTAACAGAATTACACTAATTGAATAGAAAGCGGGGGGCTTGCAGTCAGCGACATTTATCTTCTGCCAGCTTCGTTGCAGAAATTCATGGAAATGCTTGTCATCAGTGCCACAACAACCCTATGCAAGAAAAGGCATGGCAAAGTCAAAACAACAGCAACGATACGGTGAGATTTCTCTTCGCTTATAGACGGGCTGACAGAGGAATGCAGCAGGCATGCAGGGATAATCAACTTGCTTTGCCCGGGGGCCACTTTCGTGAAATGATAGGAGGCCAGGGGCCAGTTAAAGGAACACGCCGCCCATTTTCAACCAGCTTTGTATCATTAGAACATCAGTAGTATATCAGAAAACTTTAAACGGTTTTGAAGTCTGTCATTTAATTTCACAGTTATTGAGTGTTAAAGTGTGGACCAGTGACATCACTGGTCCACACTAACTCAAATGAATAACTCATTAACTCAAATCAACTCTCAATAACTGTCAAATTAAATGACAGACTTCAAAACAGTTTACAGTTTTCTGATATACTACTGATGTTCCAATGATACAAAGCTGGTTGAAAATGGGCGGAGTGTTCCTTTAATAAACAAACAATATCAATTTTTCTGTATAGTGGATTGTAGGTTTTGGGGGTGTCAGCCGGAGTTTAGTCTGACAATGTTGTACACACCGGATAGTTAGTTAGTTAGGTTAAATTAGTTAGGTTAAGTTAGTTAAGTACATACAAAAGTGCCTGGGTGGCGAGCAGACAGACGGCAGTATTTGACAATTTAGCTGGAGCTCAGTCAAACTTTCTTTCTCATTAGTTTTTTTTATTGTGAATTAGAATCTAATTCACAATTAAAACTAACATGAAATTATTTGAATAAATGGTTGGGGGGGGGGGGGGTGCACTCTGCACCCTATCATGGGCCACATCTGGCCCCCGGGCCGCAAGTTGAGTATCACTGCATTCATTATGTATACGATCGGTCCAGACTGTAAACAATTTGTGTAACGCAGATTGGAGATCAACCTCTCCTTGGGTGGTTCCACTGCTCCCGAGGGGGAGGTGGTTCACTGTGACACAGGGCGAAAGATATAAATAATGGCAGAGTATGGAGAAGACAGACTGGACCTTAAATATAGCTCTGGTTATTTACACCAACACAGGCACCAGTGACTAAATGGCGCCGAACACTCATTAACCACAGCCAGGAGATGTCAGACGGTGTCAGTGAGGATGTTCCACAGCGGGGCTGCATCAGATATTAGCCGGCATGACAGATAGTATAACTATAATGACATAACTGTCGCTGTAATATACCAGCAATTTGGAGAATTGTATATGCTATCATACTTTATATTTAGCCTACACTTGAGGCATCTGGGTAATGCTTATATCCGGAGAACGTTAAATTCCTAGACGGCACGAACATTACACAAAAACTTAGGGCCGCAACTAACGATTGTTTTAATTATCCAGGCCCGGTTCTACGGGGGTGCAAAAGCATGCATTGCACCCTTATTTTAATTGTCTGCATGCTCAGTTGAAAAGTAAAAAAAAGAAAGAAAAATTATAAATGCTGCAGCTGCACACTTACTGTTCAAACTTGAATTATAATTGTTGTTTTTCTTTGTTCTTTGATGTGAATTTATGGCTTTTTGGCACCTATATGTAACCTTTTAAGGTTGAGATAATTGTATTATCATTATATGGTCCAAATATTTCAGTAAAGCACTTGAAACTCTTGAAATATTCTTGCTTGGGTGGTATCATTCTACTTGAAATGATGGTAAAATGCATTATTTTTAGTAAAATAACATGCCTAATTTTTTGGGCGGCCGGCCTTTGGCCGGGCATCTGCACCCCTTCCTATCTAGGATGCATCCCTAGTCATCTTGTTCTGGAACCGGCCCTGTAATTATCGATTAATCTGTCGATTATTTGATTGATTAATCTATTTAGTCGTTTGGTCTAAAAAATGTGAGAAAATGGTGAAGAAATGTGTTTCCCAAAGCCCAAGATGACGTCCTCAAGTGTCTTGTTTTGTCCACAACCCAAAGGTATATTCAGTTTACGGTTACAGAGGAGGAGAGAAACCAGGAAATATTCACATTAAGAAGCTCGAATCAGAGAATTTTGACTTTTTTTTCTTACAAAATTACTCAAAACGACTAATCGATTATCAAAGTAGTTGATCTTTCTGTCGATCGACTAATCGATTAATCGTTGCAGCTCTAAACTAATAGGAAGGAGTGCAAGGGTCAGAGCCACTGACAATCTGTGCTAGTTTAGCCATACCGTAGTTATATAATACATTATTTAATGCACGCATTGTATCTCTTTTTGATATGCGGAATTTGCAAAATAGCAACGATAAACCTGGAATAAAGAAACGTCAGCTTACTATTGTTGGCCTCCATCCTTGTGTGATCTACATGAATATTTCCTACTTTCTCAGGGGAAACACACTTGACCCTGCTAAGATACTGTACAAGGCTGAGGGTGTGACCACACACACATCCTTACAGTGCTTATAAGGCAATGACTTGCTGTCAGTGTTGGGCAAGTTACTTTCAAAATGTAATATACTACATATTACTAGTTACTGTCATTTGAAAGTAATAAGTTACTTTCACAATATTACTTTCTGTGTAGAGTAACTTGTTACTTATTACACTACTTTTGCATTACTTTTACCAAAACAACAGCAGCAGCAGAATGACATCGCTGCCCCGGAACCATCCCGAAAAATTATTTCAACCGCCTTGAAGTCAGTGTAAACAATCCAAAATTCTAAATGTTATTCTTTTCCTTTGTTATTATCATCTATAATGGTTATTTGCATAAAAACACACAGTTTGATTAGGAAATGATTGTATCTTTTTTAAATATGTGCTATGATTTAATAAAATGTAACTCAATTTGTAACTTGAGTTACTTGACAAAGTAACTGGTATAATATTACTGAGATCCTATAAGTAATAGGTTATATTACTGAGTTACTGTTAAAAGTAATATATTACATGTAATTTGTTACTTTTGTAATGAGTTACCCCCAACACTGCTTGCTGTACTATAACTATAATTACTGGACAGTGACACTGGGTAGTGTGGGAAGTGTGTGTGCCTGATATTGTCACTCACTCACTCACACACTCTCACACACACACACACACACACACACACACACACACACACACACACACACACACACACACACACACACACACACACACACACACACACACACACACACACACACACACACACACTTCCTTTCAGTTTATCAGGATATATGCAGAAGCAGCCATAGACTTATCTGGGTCTGTAACTGCAGTTAAACTGCAGTCTGTTAAACAGAGGATGTGAAAATACATGTTCAGCTGCTGTTTCATGTCTTGGTGAGAAGCCTCTAGCTGTTCCTTTTAATGTCCGGCTAATAAAGGCACCAACATGTTTCCTCCTCCATTTCTAATCCTGCAGGAAATCCGAGTCAAAGTGTTTATAATGCTGCAGGAAATCCGAGTCAAAGTGCTTCTAATACTGCATAATTCCATGTATTTACAGTTGCTAAGGAGTGTCATAACTTCTTAAGAAATCAAAGCCTTTCAGAGAGGAACTTCAGCCGTGTACCAATTGTTCAGCGAAAGTGAATGAACTTCTCTAGTGGCTGATGGGTGTGCTCCTCAAAACACACCACACCCAAAAGTAACAGAAACCACAAGGCAGCACGTGACGCTGTGGTGCCCCGCGTGCTTACTTTCTATCATGCTGATTTATGATTCTAACAGAATCATGTTCCTCTGCCATTATAATGCCTGGTATAGCATCTATGAGTGTGAATCCACTTTCACCACACAGGGGCACTCCACACTCAGAGAGACACCTCGGTTGTATTGACCCTGCTGTCTGTATACAGAATTTATCACCTACAGCTGTGGTTCTCAAAGTGGGGTCCGGGGAACATCTGTGGGTGGTTGTGGGTGGGTTGTGGGTCGGCAAAACCAGAAAGTGTTCTAACCAACAATTAGAAGGAGACTTTATCATCTCAGTCCTTCATTGGTTTATCATGGCATCCTCTGATGAAATCTCCTTGCTAAGCCGAAATGCATCAGTGTGCTGTCCAAAATGAGTCTTATCCCCAAAACCCCAAAATAAATAAAAGAAACCAGCAAAATGCTCACCTGATGATGGTGATTGAGTCTTCTTTTTGTAACTGTTGGAGTGCAGCTTCTACCCTTGCTTTTCAGGCTAATGATTTACTGTTGATCTGTTTGTTTGTTTGTTTGTTTGTTTGTTTGTTTGAGAACCATGCTTGCTCTCCCCGCGAGTTTGATTTCACATTTGTACTCATTTGAAGTTAGTAGTACTATGAAAAAAAACGGTATGACTCTCTCCTCACTATTACCTCCCCCACAGGCCACAGTATGAACAATAACACAAGTCCTCTTTTCAGATGGGGCTCCTTGGGACAGAATCCAAATCAAATCAAATTCAAATTGGGGGGGGGGGGGGGGGAGGGGGTCCCTACATCGTTTTTGGGGTGCTGCTTGTGTGGGAACCACCGAGTTAGAGAAGTGCTGAGAGGGCTGATGAATGGAATTTAATTGGGTGCTCCAAAACAATTAACACGTCTCTGTCCTGCTGGTGGAGCCCCCTTTTATGGAGAATGACAAACACATGGCTGAGAGCGCTCGACACACACACACACACAGAGACACACACAGAGAGACACACACAGAGACACACACAGAGACACACACACACACACACACACACACACACACACACACACACACACACACACACACACACACACACACACACACACACACACAGACACACACAGAGAGACACACACACACACACACACACACACACACACACACACACACACACACACACACACACAAAGGGGGCGTCAAACGTTGCAGCTGTCCTTCACCAGACAGTTTGGTTGGAACTGGGTTGGAAAATAGCTTGGTAATAAATGAGAAAGTGGAAAAAGTGGGCCAAGAGGCTACATGAGAGGGTTTATAGAGTTAAGGATCTCCAGCAAAATAAAGGGAGAAAAGTGGGACTAATCCTCTTACACCTTATCTTGATAGCCTCGCATTCCTGGCACCGGTCACGCATCTATTTCTGTTTATTAGCTCATCTTAGATGCCTGTGGACTCCATAAGGCTTTGTCTCGCTGCTCAAAAAAGCCTTTCCTATGGAGACATTCAAACTAGATGGCTACACAACAGACCGCAAAACTAGAATAATAAAAAAAACGTCCTGTAACTTTTAGATAGACAATATTTGGAACGTCTTATGAATTGTATGATCAGCAGCATTATATAGGCTACATAACAAAGTATAGGCCTACAAGAATACAGCCGTTATGAGATGAGATCAAAATAAGTTAGCCTACAACAAAGTCACTAAACACTAGTGACTATAGCCTACCACTCATGTTTCAGTAGTGGAATTGTCAAGGCCAATAGCATATAGCCTACAATAACAAAATAGCCTAATCCTTGGTGAAGCACTGCATATAGCCTGTCACTGTCCCACAACACACAAAACACTGATAGACGCATCATGTGATTGCAGCACCATGGACAGTAACGGCCCGGATCAAATTATGGCCTTATAATAATGTTATTATAACCTACACTCAGGGAAAAAGAAAGGACAAATTACCTTCTTTGGACTTTTTCTTGCGTGACAGTGTCCCTCCTAATTTCCCGAGAAAAGATTCGTCCTTTTTCATCTTTGCGGACTGTGGGGTCGCGGATCTGGTCCCAGACATCGTTGAGGTGCGGGGCTGGCAGTGCGGGTTCTGCGGTGTGGATAATCCGACGTCGCCGCCTTTGGATGCTGTCAGTGACCAGTGTCAGCGACAACTAACAACACACGCATAACAGGCAGAGGAGGCAAGACAGAGGGCTTGTTTGGTATCACTATAGGACCGAATGACTCACATGTTCGCTGGAAAGGCTTGATCAGCTTCAGCATTCAGTCCATTTTACTCCACAGCGCCACTCAATGGCTGGATGAGGCATAGCAGGTTTATGCATGGGGGGGATACTGGAGTAGGAGTCGGCCTATGCTGCTATGTCAAAATGTGACCCCTAGTTTGCATAAAGTGGCTCCCAAACTTTTTCCTTTTAAGGACCCCCAATATTGATTGTCATTATATGTCACTTTAAAGGACTTTTTACTTTGCACTTTATAATTTGAGATTGTACTTCTGTAGGCCTATTGCTCCATCTTCTACTATTGATGTGACCACTGCACTGCATAGCATACTTAATTGCACTTAAGTCAAATTCTTTGTTTGTAAATGACTTACTCTCTTTTTTTTATGTGATTTTTAATGTTCTTTTAATTATGTTTTTCTTTTAATTATTTTTATTTTATTTTATTTCTCTCTATGTTTTTATCTTTTAATTTTTATTATTTTATTATTTTTATTTTTACTTTTACCTCTGTAGCACTTTGGGATTTGGTCAAAATGAAAAGTGCAATATAAATTCAATCTATTATTATTATTATTACTATGGCTATTAAAATATCTTGAATCTTAAATCATTAGACCATGAACTTTTGATAAGATCTTAAGGTCTTAAAGTCTTAAGGAACTTCATCTGAGAAGGTTTTTGTTAGATATGACTTTCTGCAGTTACTGCAGTAAGAATGGGGAGACTCGCATGCACTCTCTCATTGAAAGTTTCAGAATTTCTTATTAAAAATTAAATAATTCCTGTTGTTGTGGATCCCCTGGAATCCCATCAAGGACCCTGCAGTTTGTTGAATGTGAATTGGTTAAACTGTAAGGAAATGACAGCCCTATAATAACCCTGAGATATAGCCTACTATAGGCTACAGATGACCATTCTCTCAGTTAAACTTGGAATCAACAAAATCAAGTTTTCTTCCGGGGGCCTCCTGTTCACTCAAGCACCCCTGGGTGCCAAAGTAAAACCCATTTTGGAAACCATCATATTCCATAACCACTCATTAACCATTTAGTGAGCTGTAAACATCAGTGGCAACTTTGTAACAGGCTCCACTCAAAGCTTGTTGAAGTTTGACAAATCATTTGTTAATCATTTACAAATACCTACAGTGGGCTATTGAAAAGTGTTACACCTGGATAATAATCACAGCAACCAAAAAGCAACAGTTATCATACAACATTTAATTAGTTCAACCTACCATTAATTGGGTTATGATAGGCTATAGAGGCTACTGGTGAGTTTATTGGCATCACCTTACAGTACATGAAGCCTCTAAATATCAGAGTTGCCTGGCGCAATTTGCAGCCACCAAAACGCTGAAAATGCCACGTGCGGCTGAAGAATATTATTGGAGATATCTATCTGATATCTCCTATAAAAGCATAAAAAGTGAGATAGATGGGATTTGAAGCAGTGAACTCCACATCAAGCAGCATGTATATCACTCACTGAGCTAGAGCCAGAGACTGTCTTCATCAGCTTATTGATATCAGTGTTCAAAATACAGATGAGAAAGAAGCATCATTGCTGCCATCTTACTGATGCAGGGATTGAACCAACAACCTTCTAGACCAGTGGTTCTCAACTGGTGTAGCCTCAGGACCCACTATTTTCCTTGTCATGAAGTCGCGACCCAAATTTTTTTTTTTTTTAAACCACTCAAATTTATTGCACAAAAAATAGCGCATTCATTCAATACACAATGCCTTCATGCACTGTTATAAACCTCAAATGAACAAAGAAGTGCAACTAGGGCTAAAAACCAATTGAAATAAGGCAGACTTGAATTACAGGCCTATATGTTTTTAAATTTAAACAAGTCAAACTGGTCATGCTCAGAAAGTCTTATTTGAACTCTATGAAATATGAAATAAAAGGCAGACTTATCTTGAATTACATGCCTATATGTTTTTAAACAAGTTAATAATAATAATAATAATAATAATAATAAAATAACTTTAAGTCATAACTTTTAATTAAACTGGGGCCATGCTAATCCAGTTTCAATCATCTGAATTGAACTAAAATTAAATATGAAATGAAAAGGCAGACTTCTCTTGAATTACAGGCAGAGCATATGCTTCAGCTTGTTAAACAAGTACAACTGGTCAGGCTAATCCAGTTTCAATAATCTGAATTTAACTCAAATGAAATATGAAAAAAAATAAAAATAAAAATAAAAAATTTGGGCCAATGTCCGCGACCCAATCAAAACGGCCCCGCGACCCACCTTTGGGTCACGACCCACCAGTTGAGAAACGCTGTTCTAGACCACATCCATAGGCTATATTTATCTGGGTGAGCTACAGCCCACTTCCTCTGGCATAGAGTTGGGCATTGGGCAATATTATGGACGGAAAATCATATCTCTGTATTTTTAGGCTGAACGGTGATACACAATATGTCTGTATTTTATACAAGTGGGCTAAATGTTCAGTTGTAAGTCAAAGATCTAGTTGTGAGATCTAGGGCTGGGTGATATGAGCAAAATCAAATATCACAATATTTTTTATCAAATACCTCGATGTCGATATTGAGACAACATTGTAGGGATGACTATCGGTGCTTTCAGAAATTATTTACACAATGAGATTTTTGATCAATAATCATCAGTAATGTGGGTATAATGACTAAGTGGGTAAAGGCAAGTAATACAGCTT
This sequence comes from Poromitra crassiceps, assembly GCF_964638095.1. NCBI lineage: Eukaryota > Metazoa > Chordata > Actinopteri > Beryciformes > Melamphaidae > Poromitra > Poromitra crassiceps. The sequence continues at coordinate 13,795,529 of NC_139652.1, forward strand.
GGTAAGTTCATAAAATGACACCACTTCTTTACCTAGTTATCAATTATCTGTTAGTTAACTGTTAAATGGCAAAATACAAAAAAACAAGAAGAAGTTCTAACTGCTTTTAAAAGCTGAATTAGGAAAAGAGCTTCAATCCCTCTGGTCAGCCACTCCGCTTCCTGGTGCTGCTTTCAGGAGACAAAACACAAATTCCATATTATTCCTTTTTGTCCAGTTTAAATCATTTGTGGTGTTTTTTTTACAGCTTTGCTGTTGGTATAATATGGCATAATTGTAATTTGTTCAATGCTGCTATTATGATGCTCATTTTGTTGTGCTTCCACCTGTAGTCTGCAGTAGCTTCCAGTCAGCCTGCAGCCTGTGTCTCAGTCTCTCCAGAGACTGCACATCCTCTGGTAGAGGGGCTCCTAGGGGCCCCAGCGATGGGGCAGGGGTCCCCAGGAGAGAGGAGGCAGTGGGGCTGACTGATGCCTTCTCATCTTCCTGAACAAAAACAAAACAAACACAATAATATTGTGAAGGACTATACATTATTATAGTCCTTCTGCACAGTTAAGGCTAATCATATGCAGTACAGTTAAAGGAAAAATCCAACCCAAAACACTTTAAAGTATAAAAGTGCACTCAGTAGAGTGCAGATCTCCGCCAGGCTCCGCTACATATCCACTCAGGAGTAGTATAACCAAGCCTTACCATAACCTAACCGAAACCAAAACCCAACTGCAAAGGGCACCGCTCTGGGAAACACTATCTGATGGGGGAACAGACTTGGACACAACACCTGTCAGCACCGGCTCCCTGAGGGCGGAGTTAAACCTGCTTTTGGCTACTGTGTACCAGAGGAGTGAGGAGGAGTCAGACGCGGTCATTGTAATGACGCTATAAAACAATACACACCAATACACACACACACACACACACACACACACACACACACAATCTCCTCCAGGCATCGACCTGGCGGAGATGAAAACTGGACAGAAACGATGATTGATGGTGTGCCTTGCAGGCTATATATCATGTTGAGATATTTCCAGGTCAAATGGAGTTTGATAGCAGGAACATGTTTCACTATGTAAAACATCAACCGTAAACATCAGGTTTTGGTGTCAGTCCCAAAGAACATTCAAGAATACAGCGAGCAATCCATCATAGAAGAAGCAGATACCAACTTCTCCACCGAGAGTAGCTTCGATAGACTAGAATGCAACAGACCCTTCTCACGGGGGCCTTTTTGTGTCGAAAAGGCAGGGTAAACACAGGTGCAAGCAAAACACTAATGAGCGTTTCAAACTTCCATGATCGGAATTTGGAAACCCTCATTAGTGTTTTGCTTGCACCTGTGTTTATTCTGCCTTTTCGACACAACATGGCCCCCGTGAAAAGGGTCTATGAAACCACAAGACACATTGCCTTTAGAGCAAGGGGAGCAACAACAGACCCTTTTCACGGTGGCCATTTTGTGTCCAAAAGGCAGGATAAACACAGGTGTACCAAAACATTCATTAGGGTTTCCAACTTCCAGTCCATTTTGGTGTTACAGTGCTGGGGCCCTAATTAGTGAGTTGGTTGCACCTGTGTTTATCCTGCCTTTTAGACACAAAATGGCAGCTGTGAAAAGGGTCAACTCTCACTTCTTCTCTTGCTCTTAATGTGTTCTCTCTACTGCTCTCTCCATCTACACGTATAAACCACAGCTGAATAACACAAGTTCATAAGTTCACAAGTTGTCCAGTCATTCTGAGAAATGTTGGAAATGACTTTGTGAAGCAGAGGCAGACGAGGCAGGTTGTGGGAAAGTGGGTACACCAAAAAAAGTTAATTACACAACTCAAAAAGCAAATAAATTAAACACAACAATTCCTGGAATGCAAAAACGATTATATAAGACAGTGAAAGAGTATGTGAGGGTGTATTTATACTTTGAGCAAGGCTAATTTCAAGTAAGCAAAGCTACACTGGGTTAGCCATCCATCACAGAACATTGTGAGGTTAGTCTCTCCCCAGACTCAAATATTACGTTGAATCGCTGCGCTCCGCATTCTACATGAATGGGTCTGTACCACTTCACAGCCACTGCTGGGGTTTGAGGGCGCGTCTAGGGAGGGTGAAATTGAATGAGTGACAGGTCGTAGCGCCAATGAGAGAGTGGTTCGAAAAATGGGCTGTGCCTCCCTTGTTGTCTGATCGTAAAGTTGTTACTAATTGGGCAGGAGTAGACTGTATCCATCACTGGCATATGACTGGCCAAGTGAACGGTTCCCTCCCATTACCAGCCGGCTGGGGGGAAGCGTTCCAGACCCAGAGAGGCCATTTACACCTGGCGCTAACATGCGTTTTCTGTGATCAGATTGCAATCAGATTGTGTTTTATCACTTGAAATGCCAGGTGTAAACACCCCCAAAACGCATTGAAGAAGGATTGCAATCTGATCGGCCAAACCACCTCCGGAGGTGGTCAGGGATGCATTGTGTACACATTGAACACAAGTGTAAATGCAATGTGTCCTCTCAATCTGGATACAGCAACTTTATGTGGATTGAGAGGAGAACCATTTCTGCAATCTGATTGCAATCAGATTGCAGAAACCACATGTTAACGGCAGGTGTAAATGGCCTCAGAGAGAGCTCTGCAGCATGCAGTAACGTAGTGTATCAGCGTATAGAACTCTCATGGGTCTGGCGTCGAGACTATTGTGAGGTAAGCTCAGGTGTGAAGCAGCTACTATTACTACTACGTGTATTACTACTGTTACTACTGCAAAAACAGAAAAGACCAGTTTCCTGTATGCTGATCCTAAAGCTGATTTTCCACTAGAACTTGATACTACATTAGATGTTGTGAACTCAATGAAATACTTGGGCTACCACCTAAACTCATAGCTCAGTGGGGATGAGGCAGTAAAGAAAGCCTCCTCAAAGCCTTAGCCAGAAAAGGCCTATCTGCAGTCACATGACCTAGTCACGGTCTACAGTCACATGACCTAGTCATAGTCTACAGTCACATGACCTAGTCATGGTCTACAGTCACATGACCTAGTCATGGTCTACAGTCACATGACCTAGTCACGGTCTACAGTCACATGACCTAGTCATGGTCTACAGTCACATGACCTAGTCATGGTCTACAGTCACATGACCTAGTCATGGTCTACAGTCACATGACCTAGTCACGGTCTACAGTCACATGACCTAGTCACCGTCTACAGTCACATGACCTAGTCATGGTCTACAGTCACATGACCTAGTCATGGTCTACAGTCACATGACCTAGTCATGGTCTACAGTCACATGACCTAGTCACCGTCTACAGTCACATGACCTAGTCATGGTCTACAGTCACATGACCTAGTCATGGTCTACAGTCACATGACCTAGTCACCGTCTAGTCACATGACCTAGTCATGGTCTACAGTCACATGACCTAGTCATGGTCTACAGTCACATGACCTAGTCACGGTCTACAGTCACATGACCTAGTCACGGTCTACAGTCACATGACCTAGTCACGGTCTACAGTCACATGACCTAGTCACGGTCTACAGTCACATGACCTAGTCACGGTCTACAGTCACATGACCTAGTCACGGTCTACAGTCACATGACCTAGTCACGGTCTACAGTCACATGACCTAGTCACGGTCTACACTACTCTCATAAGGTCATGTCTTGAATACGGCGCAGTGCTCTTGGTGGGCTGCAAAAAGAAACAACAAGCCAAGTTGGAGGGAGTTCAAACACGTGCCTGTAAAATGATTCTAAGAAGAGTTGGCATGGCCTCACAAGTACTACCTTCAATTCAAAAGAGGAGGGTGGAGGCTGCTGTGAATTTGATAAGGCGCCATGCAGAAACCACAACATCCCCTGCATGACCTGTTTCCCACCAACTGTCAGAACATTAAAGTCGAAGTGAACCGGAGGCGAATGCAATAGCGCGAGCGTCGGAGACTCAAACAAATCTTATCTGAGATGACAGGGTTGAGAGGCGGACCATATGGTGTCGATGATTTGATTTGACAATTCTGGGGACTGGCTTTGGCATTGGCCAATCCGGGCGTGTTCCACCCCCAAATCGAGTGGGATTCAGCGTGTTGTCGTGCTACGCGAGTGGGATCCGCAGAGTACCAGGCAGCCAGCTGCTTCGGGCGGAACGAGCGGACAATCCGATGCATGGGTGCTGCCCGCCCCCCTGGAATCTCCGAGGGGCGACCCCTGGCAACCAGGCTTTCAGTCGCACGCCATTATTGCTATTGCGGTAAATACAATATTCCTGGAATGCGAGTTTTAACGAGACAGTTACATTTCTTTGCATTCTTAGACAGTACCGTTTTTTGTTTTTTGTTATGTTTCATACAATTGGCCATGTTAGTAGTTAGTTTATGGGATTTAGTGATTTCTTTTTTGCATACATTATTAAATAGGTGCACTGCATACCCAGGTATTTGAACTAAAAGAAAAGAAGTCATTTTTGGGTTCAGCTCGACTTTAAGAAACAAAAACAAACAGGCGCAGGAGTTAGGCTATTTTAATCAAGCATCTTAGAGCTTGTCAATTCTTTCTATGAAGCATGTGATGAGAAGTTAACATGTGTGTGTATCCTTGCCTCTTCTTTGATCAACTGTGCAGGAAGTCACCATTTAAATGTGGCCTCTTCTTTGATAAACATGTATGAAGTAACCCTTTACATTTATTTTACTGATCTATGTTTTTTTTTAATCATATTGAATATAAAATAATATAGTCTGACTTAACTATTTTCTTTCTTTTTTTCAAAAATATTTTTATTGCAAGGTATCAGTGATTTCACTCCACTTTGATACGTAAACACTAACAGGCAATCATTTCCCTTTTTTTTTTAAACAAGAAATACAAATAAATCAATAAAATACAACATTATTTGACTCTGAACTCTATTCCTAGTCTTCTTGTGTGTAAGCATATTTTTCTTTTCTTTTTTCTTTTCTTTTACTTTCTTTTCATGTCTTGTTTCAGGTGTACACAAATGTCCTTTTTATGTCCATGTTTTGTTTGAACAATGTTAACGTTACTGATGTAAAATTCTACTGCTTTTCCAGTCGACTCTACTGCAAGCATGAATGAATGAAAGTCAAAGTCAACAGAGGGTATTGTGATTCTGGTGTCCGACCTCACCTGCATGAGCACCAGTGTGCGCCCCTGTGCCAGGCCCTGCAGCAGGGCGCTTAGTTGTTGCCACACACTCTCACACACCCCGCTGTCTGGCATCCGCACCAGCACAACCAGATCAGGGTCGTACTCGTATCCTAGTGGCAGGAGGAGGGACAGCACCGCCTGTGTGAACCCTGCCACGTCACTGCAGCCCTGCAGGGGGAACGCACGCACGCACGCACACGCACAATTCACATCCCCGTTTAGCATTTATCCTAGATTCCATTGTATTGTCATTGATAATTTCACAAAAACACAAACACTCACACTCCCTGCAAGTAAACACACACACACACACACACACACACACACACACACACACACACACACACACACACACACACAATCACAATCACAATGTACAGTGATGGTGCAGAGCTTAATTGGTACATTCAGATTCAGATTAATTTATTAAGGACTGCAAAACAAAGTCGGCAGAATTTGCTTTCGGTACAGCAATTGTTATAGCACATGAATATTGTGTCAGCATGAGACATTACAGTACATAGACAGACATATGGCACCATGAATACAGAACATTCAACATATACATTGCTGGAGAGGTATACAGTGTATATGTTGAATGTTCTGTATTTATGTTGCCATATGTCTATCTATAAATCTATAAATAATTCACAATACCTTCCTCAGACACACAGGGACGTAATATTTGGGTTTCTGTCCCTCTGGCTCCTTACTGCAGAAATGCACTAGGAGTGTTTTCCTACAGAGACAATGGGAAGATTTGTGCCAGCATTTCATGCTGCCATTCATTGGGGAATGTGTCCATGTTATTTCCACTGAGTTTGATCACAAAGTCAGTTAGTGAGTGACTCACCCATCCTCTGCGACATGCGCGGGCGCCGCCCCGTCTCCAACGCACACCAGCAAAACCCTGTGTGTGCAGAGGAAGTCATAGTCATGCCAAAATGAGAGGACATTCTTCTTACTATTAGTGTAACATTTTATTTCCACCCCCCATTGGGGATATTGTCTTTATGCTTGTTTCACTTAAAGGAACCTTTGCACCCTGGGATACTTTTACACACTTAGATAGCATCAATTTGTGATTTCCTTTTGTTTCCCAGAATGATTTAGACTTTCTGTTCTGTGATGAGTAGGTGGAGGGTGGAGAGAGAGATAATCAGACGTTTTTCCAGAGAAGAATTGTGCAAGAGAACAGTGCCATGGTTGTTCTGTCAATGAGGGTGTTGTATTTAGAGTTGGTGTATTTGCACTGCATTGTGGACTATTGAAGCTACAGCTTTTCTATCATGCCTTTTTCCCTATATGATTATTGAACGTCCATGCAAAATGGTGGCCCTAGAAAGAAGCCCTTGGGGCCCTATCCTCGTGCAAGCGCTGTTTGCTTTTTGTGCTTGCGGTGTCGGTTTGCGCGCCCTAACACGTGTCTTATGCTATCGTCCACCTCGCGCGGGGGTCTCATTTGTCACAGATCCGTGTGAAAGGAGCGTCTCGGGAGCGCGCGTAGCTCAGCCAATTGGCTACATGCACAACTTCTTTACTTCCTGAAATTAGTACAGCTTCTTTATTTCCTGTCCTACACTATTGGATGAACTGATTCATCAGGTGTGCCTGATCATTGTTGTGACTGCAGCACACCTGACATTAATCACTTCATCCAATAGTGATGACAGGAAATAAAGAAGCTGTACTAATTTCAGGAAGTAGTGGAGTTGCGCATGTAGCCCATTGTGGTCATACGTACACCGCCACCCGGGTCACATCTAGATGACTCCTGAATTCCAGGGCATGTCTGAAAGGGGCTTCAGGCAGCTGCATGCGACAATTACTAATAGCAGGTGTGTGTGTGTGTGTGTGTGTGTGTGTGTGTGTGTGTCAGTGTGTGTGTGTGTGTGTGTGTGTGTGTGTGTGTGTCAGTGTGTGTGTGTGTGTGTGTGTGTGTGTGTGTGTGTGTGTGTGTGTGTGTGTGTGTGTGTGTGTGTGTGTGTGTCAGCCATCTCAGCCATAATAGGCAGTCTCTTTATCTGGAGAAGGCGATGCTTTGTATATCCTTGAGTGCTAAACATGCTTACATATGTTAGTTTGCATACATTATATTTAAGTCATCATCTTGCTGCAATGTATTTTCCTGTGCTTAAGAAGTACATGCATCAGTGTCTGGTTCAATATAAATGTACTGTACTGCGGCCTTCTTCTAAAATGTTTGGGTCTGTAATATTTGCTGTACTCTAGATCCAAATAAAAGTATTTAAATGTGTGTGTGTGTGTGTGTGTGTGTGTGTGTGTGTGTGTGTGTGTGTGCGTGCGTGAGAGATTTGAGATGTCCAAATTATGCATGGAGATTACAGCATGCATCGCGCAAATTAATTCAAATGAATTTGCAGAAACAGTTAAATGGCATTCCTAGAATGAAGAGACAACACCTGTTTGATATTCCCTTGAGAGCACATTGAAAAAGAACATGATTTGGGTGATTTATGTGGAAATTGTGAGGTGAAAATGTTTTGATTATGATCGATACTACAAATATGTGTCGGGTTCTGTATAACGCGAACGGTATAAAGGGGAGTGAGAGAGGGAATCTGACTGGTTTGATTGATGTAACGCCCAGAGTCTGGGTGTTACATCACTCAGACCAATCAGTGTGGCCTGCATAATTCTTGCTATAAGCATGCCCATTATATCCTTTAGTGCCAAGCACACAGGCATTTTGCAGTGCATGGAGAATAGCAGAGCGCTTGGGCATGCCTCCAAATTGCGCTAATTAGCCCTTGTATGATGATAGGGCCCTTGGTCTTTGATTCTGAGGGGCTGATCCCAACAGCTGTTTTGTAATAGTGTTGTGTTTCAGGGTGGACTGTTTGTAATAGTGTTGTGTTTCAGGGTGGATTGTTTGTAACAGTGTTGTGTTTCAGGGTGGATTGTTTGTAACAGTGTTGTGTTTCATGGACTGTTTCAGGGTGGATTGTTTGTAACAGTGTTGTGTTTCAGGGTGGATTGTTTGTAACAGTGTTGTGTTTCAGGGTGGATTGTTTGTAACAGTGTTGTGTTTCATGGACTGTTTCAGGGTGGATTGTTTGTAACAGTGTTGTGTTTCAGGGTGGATTGTTTGTAATAGTGTTGTGTTTCAGGGTGGAATATTTGTAACAGTGTTGTGTTTCAGGGTGGATTGTTTGTAACAGTGTTGTGTTTCAGGGTGGATTGTTTGTAACAGTGTTGTGTTCCAGGGTGGATTGTTTGTAACAGTGTTGTGTTTCAGGGTGGATTGTTTGTAACAGTGTTGTGTTTCAGGGTGGATTGTTTGTAACAGTGTTGTGTTTCAGGGTGGATTGTTTTTGTAACAGTGTTGTGTTTCAGGGTGGATTGTTTTTGTAACAGTGTTGTGTTTCAGGGTGGATTGTTTGTAACAGTGTTGTGTTTCAGGGTGGATTGTTTTTGTAACAGTGTTGTGTTTCAGGGTGGATAGTTTGTAACAGTGTTGTTTCAGGGTGGATTGTTTTTGGAACAGTGTTGTGTTTCAGGGTGGATTGTTTGTAACAGTGTTGTGTTTCAGGGTGGATTGTTTTTGTAACAGTGTTGTGTTTCAGGGTGGATTGTTTGTAACAGTGTTGTGTTTCAGGGTGGATTGTTTTTGTAACAGTGTTGTGTTTCAGGGTGGATTGTAAGTGTTGTGTTTCAGGGTGGATTGTTTGTAACAGTGTTGTTTCAGGGTGGATTGTTTTTGTAACAGTGTTGTGTTTCAGGGTGGATTGTAAGTGTTGTGTTTCAGGGTGGATTGTAAGTGTTGTGTTTCAGGGTGGATTGTTTGTAACAGTGTTGTTTCAGGGTGGATTGTTTTTGTAACAGTGTTGTGTTTCAGGGTGGATTGTTTTTGTAACAGTGTTGTGTTTCAGGGTGGATAGTTTGTAACAGTGTTGTGTTTCAGGGTGGATTGTTTTTGTAACAGTGTTGTGTTTCAGGGTGGATTGTTTGCTTTAAGGACACTAGCAGGACAAATAGATGAATGAGCTTTTACAGGTGTCATGAAACGTGCTGTAACGTTATACCGGTTGGTGAGTGAAGCTGGAGCATGCTGAAGGGCACACATCGTTGCCATGGAGACATCACGGACCAGTACCAAGCCATTGCGGATCTGCCGGGCAGTGATTTGATATGAGATTAGGTTTGCAGCAACATGTAGGGCAAGTGAGCCAAAGCAATTACAGTGTATTCCAGTATAAGATGACTATCACAGCACAGCACTCCAGACGACAACATCAACAAACCAGCAATATCCTGACTGACTGTACCTCCTTTTTCTCCATCTTCTCCAAGAGGGCAATGAGACTGCAAAGGGTTGTGAGAGCATCCTTGTCCTCCGAGTCTTTGAAGAAGTTCGCCCTTTTTGTGGAAAAACAAACAATGTTATCCTTAATGAAACAAATCAAAATTCAAAAATCAATCAATAGACAAATACGTCATCTTGTTTATTAGTCCCTGCTCTTCTATTCTAGGCACTGATGATTTGACTTTATTTTTAGGGGTGTTTTTAGCCGCACATCTTTTAATCGAGATCGATCATTTTTGTCAAATTGACTATGTACGGGTTCTATCGTGTCCTGAGTGTGTCTTGACTGTCCTGTTGTGTGTGTGTTTTTTTTTTATCTTGTTGAGTTGTGCTGTTATGCCACAATGAATTCCTGTGTCCTTGTAATGCATTTGGCAAAACAAGTGTTTCTGATTCTGATACATAGACGAATAGATACATAGATAGACAAATAGATACATAGACAAATAGAGATACATAGATAGACAGATAGACAAATAGACAGACAGGCAGGCACGTGTGTGAGCAGAATGTGGTCAGCCACAGCTACGCCATTTTACGTTCGATCACGCGGAATCTTTCAGGAAGTGTAAAGAGCACCCCTGCGGGTGACCTAACAGAGCTGGATTTTTCAATTAGGTAATTAGGGTTGACTAAATGTGCAAAAATGGCGAATAGTGGCCAAAATGAGTCAACACAGGTTCAGCACCGTGGAGAGCTCCGTTCATTAGCTACTGATGGAGCACACCTGAGCGCAGTTGGAATCAGCCAGTTGAAGGAGACTGAAAGCCCTCTGGGGAGAGAGAGGAGAGGCTGCATGCCAACTCTGTGAGTGAGGCCTGACTAAATGGCCAGTGACCGTGTGCTCAAACAGACCCTTCTCACGGGGGCCATTTTGTGTCAAAAAGGCAGGGTAAACACAGGTGTAAACAAAACACTAATGAGGGTTTCCAACTTTGTTGGAAACTTTGGTTTCCAATTGGGACGGCATTAGCTCGGGAGGTAGAGCAGGTCGGCCAATGACTCAAGGGTTGGCGGTTCGAATCCCGCTCCCTCCCAGCTGTTGTCGTTGTGTCCTTGGGCAAGACACTTAACCCTCATTGCCTCGTATGAATGGGTATGAATGTCTATGAATGTTGGTGGTGGTCGGAGGGGCCGTAGGCGCGAAATGGCTGCCACGCTTCCGTCAGTCTTCCCCAGGGCAGCTGTGGCTACATCACCCGTAGCTTACCACCACTGGTACAAATGGTGTGAATGAATAATGATTCCTGTGAAGCGCTTTGGGTGTCTAGAAAAGCGCTATATAAATCCAATCATTATTATTATTTATTATTAACTTCCAGGGCCGTTTCTCAATAAGCGGTATTGTGTGTTCTTGTGTCCTTGTGAAACGTCATCAGTCGCAGCCCAAGTACTGTTCCAATACAAAGTTCACATTTCGCCAAGAACGCTTAAAATTCCCGGATGTGTTCTCGACACGCCCACCTTACCGAGGATGCTCTGGTTGGTGACTTGTGTCAACTTGGCAAGGCAGATATCCCAGCATGCATTTCGGCATAAGCAGAGGCAGAACGCAGCAGAGAAGACGCCATAAGCTCTGGAAAGTTTTTTTACAATTTAAAGTTTTATTTCATCACTAAATTAATTTCTGATGACTTTTGATGCCTACAAGCAGGGTAGTAGGTTTCAATAAGTGCCACTTCACGAACATTTATGGCGAAAAATGGCAAAGAGTTAATTTGTGTAGTACTGCAGGCGGCCTCTGCGCTGGTATTGCGCAATACCCTCAAGGACGCATCGTCTCAAACTGCCAACAGTGTCATGTGTGCTTGTGACCTAGCAAGTTCATTCTTCCAAGAACGACCAGCAAGAACGTTCTCCCCAAGAACCCAAGAACAAGAATGCATTCTGGGTATTGAGAAACGGCCCAGGATTGGAATTTGGAAACCTTCATTAGTGTTTTGCTTGCACCTGTGTTTATTCTGCCTTTTCCACACAAAATGGCCCCCGTGAAAAGGGTCTATCAGAACTATACTAAGAATGCAATGCAGTCTGTGTGTGAGAGAATGTGTGATGGCTGCGCAGATTAATGGCGGAACTTGCGATGCTGCGCAGCCCGATACACTGAAAAAGCCTTCGTCATGAAGCATAGATAGAACTATACCTGAGTTCACCAAGCACAAACGGACTGGGATCATCTGATGAGCTGAAGCGTTTACACCCGTCTGGGAAAGCCACACCTTCAGGCAAGGCCAAAGCAGTGTGGACAGGAGGAGCAAGACGTTTAGGAGGCTTCGCCCACACCGCTGCCTCTGTGCTCATCTCCTCGTTCTCCTGCTCCTCCTGGTCTTCAACCTCGTCGCGCTCTTCTTCATCCTTGTGTTCAGCTGCTTTCGAGAGTGTGGTGCTGAGATCAGAGGTGGGTCGATCAGCTGGAGGAGGGAAGGTTTTAAACATTTTAAACGGTGAAGATGAAAGTGAGGGGATAATATATTGCTAGCAGGCTCTGGCTAGCACAAGAGTCAGTTTGTTTGGTTGAGATGATCTATATGACATAACATGATATGACTGATGACATTAATGTGGAATCTGTTATTAATAGTGTATTGAATGAGAGGGAATAAGTCAATAGTAGGGTTGTATACCTGCATGCTTGAGACAGGACCAATACTGCTTGTGCGCTGATCGGGCACAGTGGATGGACTCCAGCGCACTGAAGTACACGAGGAAAGCGAAAGAGAGATTCACTGCTAAATAAGTTGAGGTTCACACTTGTTATTAAAAGGCATATACATTTGATTGACAGTCGGGGCAGACCTTTCACAGGGACCGCCCAGTTCTATAGGTCGAGGGACGGGATCTCCAAGCAAGGTTTGGACTGTCTGACACACAGACTGGGCGAGGGACGTCAAGTTGTACCCTCCCTAGAAAACATTCGGACACCACAGAAAGAAAACGAGGCAAGTGTATAAGCTATTTGTTCTCATGTTTTATGTGGATTTAAGTCTAACGTCCAGAAGGGCGGGCGATGACACTGACCTCCAGGACAGCACACAGTTTGCCTCCTGCCAGGTTCATCAAGAGGTGAGTGAGGTGGGCAAAGACGTCTGGGGTGGCACACATTTTACCCTGGCAACAAAGACAACAACACAGTCACTTTAATCAACCAGTTAAATTTAAATTTAACATTTTTTTAATTAATTTCGTCCCAGTGACATTGCTGCAGACACTTTGACAATTTGCATAGTTTTATAGGGACACACTAGTATACATGGTGCAAGGTGGGAAGGACCTCACATGCAGTGCAAAGGGTCGGTGTAAGCTAAGCTATAACCACAACCAGATGTGTGTGACTAATAAGTCAACTTTGCTTGAGTCTCAACAAGTCTCAAGTCATGAGGTGCAACTCTCCAGTCAAGTCCATAACACCAAGTCTCACTCTGTATGTAGAACACCAAGTCAAATCAGAACAAATACAACATCCACTATCCATTTAATATCTTAAAGAACATGAAATATTTTTAGGACAATGCAATATGGTTGTAGGATACAAACTTGGTAAGAGCATCTTTCTTTAATTGGTTTAAATTGGTCTTTAACTTCAAGAAATTAAATCGTTCCATACAAATTCAGAAAGCAGATTTTAAAGTCAGTCTCGTCTGCTGGAACAAATCGCATCATTTTCAATCTAATAACTTGCAAATACACAAGATCTCTTGTCAAGACGTTAGAAACCTTTTCTAGTCAAGACAAGTCACAAGTCAAGCAATTCAGAAACTTTTTTAGGGGGGCATTTTGCCTTTATTAGATAGGACAGTAGGCAGAGAGGAAAGGTGGGGAGAGAGAGGGGATGACATGCGTCAAAGGACGATGGGTGGGATTTGAACCCGGGTCGGCCGCACGAAGGACTAAGCATTTGTGGTACGCGTTCTACCAGGTGAGCCACCAGGGACCAGGTGGACGCCCAAAGCAATTCAAATGGTGACTGATTCTGACACGAGTCCAAGTCACAAGACCCAAGTCGGATTTCATATACATACATTCAGCATACACAACTAACTAAATAACTTGGCACAGTACTTCCATTACATTTCAAGCTTCATTGTACAGCACTGGTTATATTCAGTATCTTACCTCTGGGTCACCAATCGCTGAGTCAAAGCCCGCTGACACCAGGACCAAGTCTGGGCCAAACTGTAAGAAGAATCATGTGTTCAGTTAAATAACATCAAACATATAAAGTAACTCTTAGATCTATTTTCAAAAAGGTTGGTTTCCTGGCTCACCTCGTACGCAGCAGGCAGCAGCACATGAAAGAAGGCCGCTAGATAGTCACTGTTCTCCATTCCCACCTAAACATGGATATGAGGCCTCATCATTAATGTTCGAAAAACAAAGCAGTTCATGCACACGTAACTCACAACCATCACACGCACACACACACACACACACACACACACACACACACACACACACACAATTTAATTTCTTTATTTGGATTTCCGATTATGGACATCAAAATCCAAATGTATCAGAGTCAAAATGCAATGCAAAGAGGAACATGACCACAACATAAGCACACCAGCAAGCTACAAAACATTTATGGATAGAGGTGACAGCATCTATTGCGATTTAATGATATATATATATATACAGTACATATATATATACATATATATACATATATATACATATATATACATATAGATATATATATATAGATATATATACTGTATGTGTAAGGGATAATGGATAGTGAGCCGGTGATTACTGGCGAAATAATGACCGACAGGTGATATTGAGCCCGACGCGCAGCGGAGGGCTTAATCATTCACCTGAAGGTCATTATTTCCAGTAATCACCGGCTCACTATACATTATCCCGCTTAGAACACGGCCTACAACTAAATCATTCAATAATCTGACAAAAATAATTATTCAAATAGATTTTTTAATAGCGTTTTCAACGACAAAGCGGTTTCATTCATAATTGGCACACAAGACACCACAGCTGCAACTGGTTGGCCTAATTAGTAGTGTCTTGCTGACAAAAGGCTTTTATCAACTGATTAATCCAGGTGTGGCAGAGCAGCGGTCGGTTGTCGAGAAATAATGACCGGTGAATCTTGTTGATTGACCAATCAGAATCGAGTATTCAAGAGAGCCGTGTTCTAAATATATATATATATATATATAAAATATATTCCGTACTGTTTTTACCCACCATATTCTTTGATAGAATGATGGCATTGAGGATACAGTCCAGCAACAACTTATATAAACAAGAACCAAATAACTGGCATTTTTTTTTATGATAATTACATTGCAGGTGTAATTTGGTGTCGTTTTACCTTGTTCCATGGGACATTAATATTGAATCCAGCCCCTTTGTCCTTGCCGACGCTGTCATAGTCCGATTCCTTAAGATTGGGCCAGAAGTTCTGATGCTCGTACCGGTGCCACGAGAAGTAGAGCACACTGGGAAATGTAGTGAACACAAGTTGAGATGCGAGTAGGCAAAGAAAACCACCACCACCGCCACACACGACTGAGACTCCATAGAGAGACGCTAACACCAAACATGGATCCTAATTGTGATCGCTGTCAAACAACCCCAGCCACTTTATCACATATGTTTTGGCTTTGCCCAAAATTAGTAGATTTTTGGCATTCCATATTTAAAAAAAAATCTGATATACTGGAAATATCCATTGAACCTCTTGCCATAATTGCAATCTTTGGTGTGGTCCCGCGTGATCTCTCCCTCAACCAATGCAGTAAAAAGATGATAGCGTTTGGTACACTTCTGGCTAGAAGACTTGTACTCCTTAAATGGAAAGACAAGTTTCCTCCAACTTTCAATCACTGGGTCAGAGATCTTATGTATCATCTAACCCTAGAAAAAATCCGATACGCTACAAGGGGTTGTGCTCTCGACTTTTATACCATCTGGCAGCCAGTCCTGGACCAGGTAGAGAAAATGGACGCTTCAAGCATTTCAAATGTATAGATTTACCCCCCCCCCCCCCCCCCTCATATTTATTTTCATTAATCTGTTTTTGTTGTTGTTGTTGTGTGTGTGTGTTTTTTCTTTCTCTTTTCTTTTTCTTTTATGTGTCTTTGTGTATTGATATACTGTGATGTATGACATGATGTATGTGGTGTAATAGGCTAGGGGTTCTCGTGGGATGGGTTTTTGTTTAAAAGTGTCAAGTGTATTTAAATCTGTATTTTGTATTTTGTATGATATACAGAAAACGAATAAAAAAACTTTGAACAAAAAAAAGAATTAGAGACGCTCACCTTGGATCATCCTCAAAGCAGTACTGCACCCCTTGGCCATGATGCACGTCCCAGTCAACTATCAGCACCCTAAGAAAAGGACAAAAAAACTAAACGTGTACAAATATATAGAGGGTGAAACTGAGCAACTTCTCTGATAGAAATGTATTTAATAAGCAAGTGTAGACAGTGTTTTGGATTTTTGTTGTTTTTAATTAGTTAGTTTTTCATATTACCTTTTAGTCTCATATTTTTGCTTGGCATATTGAGCTGCTATGGCCACGTTGTTGAACACACAGAAACCATTGGCAGCACTGTGCTGGCTGTGGTGTCCTGGCGGCCTATCAGCGAGGTCAGAGAAGAGACGTCAGAAGCTGTTAACCAATCACTGAACACTGTTAACCCAACTGAACACTGTTAACCCATCACTGAACACTGTTAACCCATCACTGAACAGAGCAACATGCTCTCATGCAGACTCACTCAGTATAAAGATAAACGCACAATCATCATGGGATATTGTTGCGTTGGCCTCTCACCTGACCAGAGCCATGCCATTCCGCACCCTCCCAGTCATAACATTGTCCACCAGTTGCAGTGTGGCTCCTATGGCCAGCTTGGCACAGTGATAGATGTTCTAGGACAGGAAAATGGATGGAGGGTGTGTTAGATGCAGTGGGGCGGGCGCAGGGGGAAGACCAGCTATGGGGCCGTTTTGTATCTGCTCATTCGTAGCATTGGTGCCATTAGCTAGGGTTTTGCGATGTCTATCAAATTGGCATATGACGATGTCCACAGTGTAGCTTTGGCAGCTAAAATATAAATCTCCTATTTAGATACTTCAGAATTAATTAATTCATTGTGTAATTGTCCGGTATATGTATGGGGCAGAGCGAGCAATAAGGAAAGACAATTCGTTTTTATTGTCTTAATTGTTTTCTAAAATTTGGAGCAATTTACACCAACTAGCGCTCGATTCATAGGCTCGCACACCGAGCGCTCACCTTGGCTCGCTACTCGCCCGCCCTGCAGCTCGCTGAGCTGGCCCTGCAGCTCGCATACGAAGCTTGGCCGCTGCGCAGCCTCACCCGCAGCAGCGAGCTCCGTGGCCTCGACTGCACTATTGGCATGTGCAGCGCACATTTGCCCAACTTTGCATCAATGATGATGACATCACTCACTGATGACATCACAATTGCTCGAGTGACGACCAGACATTGTGACATCATCAGTGACATTACAATTGCAGATCAATTGCAGACAGAGCCCTATCATTGATAACATCGAGTGCTCGAGTGACATCACTGATGATGTCATAGACGTGATGACATCACTATTGCTCGAGTGATATCACGGATGATGTCGTAGACATTGTGACATACTCAGTGAGTGACATCACTGATGATGTCATAGACACAATTGCTCGAGTGTAACCAAAAATGTGACCAAAATTCACATACTTCCTTTTATATAAAAAGGATGAACTGAACAAATGAAAATAGGATATCAGCGGAGCACTGACTGGGTGGAAATAGACGTCACCATACTGCTGAGTGAATTCCATGAGGTCCTCCAGACTCATGTAAGGCGTCTTCTTCACTGCCTCCAGGTACTCCTCACTGTTGGGGGAGGCAAGGGACATGTACCATTGAAATGAATGGTAATGTATGTGTGTGTGTGTGTGTGTGTGTGTGTGTGTGTGTGTGTGTGTGTGTGTGTGTGTGTTGTCAAACAAAACTAAAATATTTCATATCCATATCTCATTTTGTGTTTTAAATAAAATTGCTTGTTATAATTAATTACATTTTTGTAGATATCCCAAAATCACCTTATCGTCACAATATAATTCCAATGAAAGAGGATAAATGGCAATATTGATTTATTGCCCAGGCCTAGCAATCTAATTTCACATTTTAGACATATCTTGAGTAAATAACTGAACGGGTTTTGATGCTCAGTGTTTACATCAGAAAAGTGTGTGCGTGTGTGTGTGTGTGTGTGTGTGTGAGAGAGAGAGAGAGAGAGAGAGAGAGAGAGAGAGAGAGAGAGAGAGAGAGAGAGAGAGAGAGAGAGAGAGAGAGACACACACACACACACACACACACACACACACAAACACACACACACACACAGTCACACACACACACACACACACACACACACACACAACAGACAGACAGACAGACAGACACACACACACACACACAGACAGACAGACAGACAGTCTGACCTGTGGACCAGCAGGATGTCTGCATCAGTCGCCTCTCGGACAGGTATGGAGACACAGCGGTCCGCCAGTCCATTCCTGACCAAGGCTTCATGACTCACTATCAGACGCTCAGGGACCTCGATCTTACATGCTGGGCTGCAGCAAGAGGCAGGTTCAAAAAGTACTTTAAAACAAGCCTAGTAGGTGTAGGCGTTACACAACATCTGGCATACACTGAACTGTCATATACATGTACTTACTCAACCCAGAGAAGTTTGTACTTGGTCATCTGCTCATCATATATCAATGCTGTTCCCATCGTCATCCCAATACAGTTAGTAGCACTCACTGGAAAACGGCCTGTTAACGCACTGCAATAGGACTTGCTGTAGTGAACGAAAGCCGCTCAAAAACCGCTCAAACGCTCCCAAATGTTTTAAAACTACAAAGCATAGCAGACCGTTCTTTTACGTGTGGGGGCAGACATGTTTGTTTTGCCCCAAGTCCCGCCCTACTCTGCCTCTGATTGGGTTGAATTTGGGATTTAGAGGAGGTTCTTACACGGCTCTGGAGGTTGGGTTTCGGCATGAGGAGTGATGATTGGCTGGGTTAGGCATGACGAGTGACGATTGGTTAAGGTTCGGTATCTTGTTAAGCCAATCAGGGGCAGACTAGGGCGGGACTGGTGCGTTGCTTGGAGATTGTACCCTCAAGTGCATCGGACTGAAATCATCTTGGGACTTTGTCCAAGTAAGTCATTAATAATAAAACTTCCTTTCCTAATATAAAACTTCCTGGTCGAAGTCCCACTTGGTTCTCACAATAGTGTCACGAGAGAGCAGAAAAACAGGCCTACCATAACCAAGGGATGCAAGGGAGGCCTACCATAACAAGGACAATTAAAAACAAGTTGGCTACTTTAGCTTTAGCTTTGATTTGAATGATTTAGTTGTCGAGAGAGTCACATTCAAACCAACCAGACCAAAACACTAAATGGCATCTTCACAAAGCAGTTGCTTAACATGAAATGTTAGGCTATTGGACCCCCCCAGTCAAACTGTTGATAAGATAAAGAGGGATTTGTCTATCGCACTGTTATTACACAAACAGTATGATAAAATACAGGTAAAGCTGTAATAATCATAATCATAATAAACACAGGCAGACAGAGATGAAAGTTTACATGGTTCTCCATTTTAATAATAATAATAAAAACAGTGCAACACAAATCAATATACAATAGAATAGGCCTATCCTGAGAATACAAAAATATAGAACCAGATGAAATTATGAGAAAGCATTGTGTTTGCCAGGGACCATTCCTGGGTCCAACCGTCTCTGAGTGGCAGTGGTGGCATCATTCCTGTGGGACTCTGTGGTTTGCAGCAGGCCAGGGGAATGTTTTTGTTGTTTTTGTGTATGTAATGAATATTTACTTTGAAAACAGTAGCCAATACTAGACCCAGACTTTCTCATGGTCTGAGATAAAGGGTGAATGATCCTCAGTAGTTTTGATTCACTTAGAATTCAATCTGTTGAAAAGTTTGATCATCCTCAAATAATGTAAATAGTGAAAAACTCATCACATAACATCAACTTATGAAATACATTAGGGATGAATGCTTTATCACCAGCAAATAAAATATACATTGTAGTTACATTTGATTATTGCTTGTTTGATGTCCTGACTCCTCAAGCTGCAATTAGATTGTCAGGTTGCTTTTTACATCACATTTTATTAAGCATTTGCTCTTCTCAAGTCATTCCATGGTTCATGTTTTGGACACTTCCACAGGAGATGTTCCAGTTGAAGTGGATCAAGCCTGAGACAGTCTGGTTACAGGCGAGGAGAGTCTCTTTAACTGCTAGAGGCCATCATCCACCCACCTCCTCCATCCTCTCCTCCTCTGTCCTAACTGCTGTTTCCTGCTTCTCCTCTCCTCCGCCCTTCTCTCCCTCCACTCCCCCTGCTCCTCTCCTTCTGCACAGCAGGAGTAGAGCTCCTCTACATCTCTTGCGAAAGGAGGAGTCGCAGGCAGCGTATAGGAGGGGGTTAAGGCAGGAGTTGAGGTAGGCTAAACAGGTGACGTATGGCTGAGCAGCGAGTAAAGCCTGATCTAAGGAACAGGAGTACGGAACCAGGCCGAACTCCGACAACATGGCCACGGTCTTATTAACGTGCAGAGGCAGCCAACACAGGAAGAACGCCATCACCAAAGTGACAATGACTCTGAGAAGTCTTCGCTGGCGCCGGCGGTCGGGGCGGGGCCCACGTCCGAAATGTCTGCTGAGCAGGTGGGCCAGCGAGCAGTAGCAGACCAGCAGAATGACGAGAGGGAGCAGGAAGCCGATCAGCGTTGACTTCAGACTCAAGGCCGCCGCCCACCACAGCTCCGCCCGCTCTCGCTCCGCCTCCTCTACCTCTGCTCCAATCAGAATAGAGTAGTCCATCTGGCAGGAGAGGGAGACGACTGTGGACTCGGCCGGTGGAGAGGGCTCTGGCTCCCAGTCGTCCTCGTACACCGGGTCGACCTCCACCTCTCTGACAGAGCGCAGCAGCAAACCGGGAAGTGCCAGAACGCCCGCCAACACCCACACTCCGCCCACGATCAACAGCGCCCTGCTGGGGCAGCCCTGTTGAGCGTGGTGGCTGGAGTGCCGGCGTCCAATCAGAACCCAGTATCGTTCCACGCTGAGCATGCTCAGGCTGAACACGCTGGCGTACATGTTGAGCGCAGTGAGGAAGCTGCTGGTCTGACAGAGCGGTTGCCCGAACGGCCAGTGGTAGCCCAGTGCTGTGTAGACCGCCCACAGAGGGAGAGTCACAAGGAAGCACAGATCGGCCAACGCTAAGCTAGCTATGAGAGAGTCGGTCAGTGAGCGGGAGGGACGAGGGATAGCGGAAGGAGAGGAGGAGTGAGAGGAGGGTCTGCAGGTTGCCTTGTTCTTTTCAAGGAAGGTCCCACGGAGAGCTCGACCACTGCTGATGTTGTGCTGACCCGTTCTGAAGATTCTGCTGCAGCAGGCTGCTCCAAATGCGGTTCTACATCCTGTTCCGGTTCTGTTTCCTCCAGTCCTGCTTTTCCTCCCCTCAGCTCGGTCCAGGTAGGCCCAGAGCACCAAGCCGTTGCCCAGGCAACCAACCAGGAAGGCCAGCAGGTAGACAGATGGGATGATGGAAAAGGAGGGAGACCAGTCACTGTAGTCACAGTGGAAGAGGGGATCGGGGGAAGGAGAGGGGGAGGTGAGGAAGTCTGGGTCTGACATCTGTCTGTCTGTCTGTCGGTCTGCTTGGCTTCTATCTCAAATGTTTTGCCATCAAAATCACCGGCGTCTCCAATAATTCCCCAGCCAATAACCAGAATTGTGGTTAATGCTGCATAGCAAAAATGAATTAAAGTAGCCTTAAGAAAATCCAAACTCCCACAACGTTACAGATGTTTTAGATATAAGACTGGGTCCTAGTTCCAGTTGTGGTCACGTTGTGTACAAAGTGGTAACAAAGCGACTGGCAGTCCTCCGTTCTCTTTCACAGCGCCCTCTGTTGACTTGGATGGTCTGGAAATATACAGTGAAACGCACGAGAATCAGATTCTTCAAACTTTGCTGCAAGAACACACATGCACAGCCTTTAACAATAGGCCGAAGTGTCCACACACAGATCGATCCAACATGTTAATTAATTAATTAATTAATTAATTAATCTGAGCCAAGAAATGTGGTTTATCATGCACAGAATTCACAAATGTCATCTAATAATTTGAAGATTATTATGTCTCATGATCTCATACGGTTCCACTGAAACAATCAAAACAATAAAGACTATTTCAGGGCTTAATGTGGCCCTGCACGAGCAGCAAGTGGCACAAACACTGTAGGAGTTCTATTCCCACAGGCTCACCCATCCTAAAAATGCACGAACAACTCGTATTGTACGGCACTTTTCATGAAGTCCTCCACCAAATTGCAGGTTCGCACTTTGCACTTTGCATTGTGTTTACATTTTAAATATGTTTTGTTGCACTAAGTTACTTTTCCCCCTATCAGGACTATTTCTCTGCATACTTGCACTTTGTATTGTGTTTACATTTTAAATATGTTTTTGTTGCACTATGTTACTTTTTACCCCTATCAGGACTCTAAGCCTGTATCATCTGGCAGGGGGACTAACAATGGAAATCAGTCTTGTGACTGCAATTGTCGTGCATTTACATTTTTTTTAAATGTTCATTAATGTACACCTGTCCCCTATCAAACAAATAAATGAATTGAATTGAATTGAATGTTTTATTATGTAAATGTTACATTTGCACTGTTCCAAATGAGGGCCTGTCTCATCTATACCACAGCCGTAGACCTGACAAACAACAAATATCTAACCACTGAAATTCACTGCAATGATTCTCCGAATAGAAACTCACCTCAGGCTACATCCATCAGCTCCAAGATGCTGGTGATTCTGCAGTTATTTACTGTGTCCTCTTGTCCTGTTTTCTCTGCTCTCACTTTCTCAGCTGCTCCTTTCTCTCTTTACCGCAGAAGAAAGTGTGTCTGTTTCTTATGTCTGAATATATAGCAATGTCCTCCACACACACACACACACACACACACACACACACACACACACACACACACACACACACACACACACACACACACACACGACCCTCCTTCCTCTCATTCTCAAACAAGACCACCCCAGCGGACTTACGAGACCGAGACCTGCAAATACCCCCCCAAGACAAACACACACACCTCCCGAGAGACACAATACCCCCCCCCCGAACCCGAGACACACAAACAGACATGACAAACACAGCCCCCATCCCCTATGCTATTCATATTCTCTATACACAGACAGAAACACACACACACACACACACACACACACACACACACACACACACACACACACACAGTCTTAAAGGAGAATTTCACACACACAAAACAATGCCGATTTTCATTATGAATGACATCACTGGTCCACAACTTCACTCAAATCAACTCTCAATAACTGCCAAACTAGTTGAATGCCTGCAAAACGGTTTAGAGTTTTCAGATATGTGCATGTGCAAAATAGGTCAGCATTGTTTTTCGGTGAAGTTCTCCTTCAAGTCACTTTTGGTGTATTTACATAGATTACATAAATAGACTTACACTAACCCTAACATAACCACTACTTGCCTAAACCTAACCCTAACCTTAACCTAGCCATAACCTTAACCTAACACTAACCTTAACCTAACCCTATAAACTTAACCACTGGGTGGTAAAAATCTGGCCCCAAAATCAGCTTTTTACCAACTGGGGACTTGGCTTTAGTCCCCATTGCACCCGTCGTCCCCAATCACCTCATCTTAAGTCGGATGTGTGTCCCCAATTTTGACTTAAGTTAAAACACACGCACGCACACACACGCATACACACACACACACACACACACACACACACACACACACACACACACACACACACACACACACACACACACACACACACACACACACCTTTGTTCCCTATGTCCTACATGCTCAAACACACAATGTACACAAGGGTTAGGGTTAAATGTAACAAGAGGCACAAAGTGCCACACAACTAACAGCTGTTCCATTCTCCGCTTCACACAATGAAGGCAGCCATATTAAAATGAAGGAGAGAGGAGATCCAAAGGTGATCTTCATGAATACATGTCAAAGCCTTTTTAATCCATTGGCATGTTTGTGCTCAGCATGAACTGCATTCTGAAGGAAAAGCGTCTAAACACAGAGGACATGCTGAGATACTGTAGCTATATTACAGTCTTCTAATAATGAAAAGATATTATAACTCTCACCTCTACACATGGGGAAGCTGCCACGTCATCTACAATAATTCATTAACACTGGTTTGAATTGTTGAATCTAAACTAAGGCTCTTTCAAGTCTTTCCACCCTGCCAGAAAAAGTGTACAAATACCCAAGGTAACAAAAAAAAAGTATTACTCTTGCAAAAGTTGCTAATTCAGTATTCTAGTTAAGAAAATGTATGTATTGAAAAGTGGAGGTACCGTATTTTGTTTAGTTCACAGTAATGTCCTCTTCTGTTCCATTGTTCAATTTTTTTTTATTTTTTATGAAAAGTTAAAGGGATGCTTCACCCAATTGTGTCCACCTAAAAGGTGTTTGGCCCAGAAATATAAAGTTCATCATTTTATATGAAACGATTGTACTTGTATGTGTTGCATGTTAAACCGTTTAAATCAACATAGCGAACAGAATGTTCTTCATACATGTAAGTAATATTAGCTTTAAAATCGGGTAAAGTGTCAATGATAAAGAATCAATTAAACCACAAGAAGCTCAAAATTGGATTTGAGCACAGCACCTGAATGTAGTAAAAATATTTAGCTGCGCGTTACTTAATGATGTAAGATCAGCATGTGATGTGTGTAGGCCAAGGGTTCCCAAATTTTTCAGCTCCCGACCCCCAAAGTAACGGTGCCAGAGCCTCGCGACCCCCGATATCCCCGGAGGTGGTTGAAGCATACAAACCTTAATGCGCACATGAGAATTTTGTAAACAAAACAAACAATTATGGTTAAAATGTGCTCTTTTCAATAGTTTTTCAATTGGATTTCACACATTTTGTATTTCACATATTCTTTGGGCCAATTTCACACATTCTGGAAATCATCTCCTGACCTGTGACCCCTCCTCCCTCCCCGAGGGGTCCCGAGCCACACTTTGGGAACCACTGGCGTAGGCTAAAGTAGAAGACCAGAGGGTCAGCAAAACAGTGGATCCTTAAACTGACCAATCATAGGAAAAGCTGGCAGTAGCTTTGGAACTGCAGCTGAGCAAAATGACTGTTTAAAAAGGCTTATGTGTTGCGATAAGTTCAGTATTGCAAGGTATTTCATTTAATTGGTTATGAGTCAGTCACTTACCGGTTAGTTGGTTGCACTGTCACATCAAAACGATGGCCATTTGCCTGATAAGACGATGAAAGTATTGCAGTCATATTACAGTATCTTGCATGGGTGAAAATGAGTGACAAATGTGTATGTGGTTTGGAGGAGGGGACTATCTGGAGATAAGAGAAATGAATGGCCTTCCATCCTCTAACACATTTTCAAAAAAGCACATTGTTAAGAAGCTTTGGCTGGAATTCAGTTTTCCACCAGAGTTTAAAATAATAGTAAATAAAATAATAGTTTCGATTCAGTGTCGTGTGACAAAATGCACCACAGAACAGAGCAGAGTTTTGATAGATAGAGATAGATAGATAGATAGATAGATAGATAGATAGATAGATAGATAGATAGATAGATAGATAGATAGACAGACAGACAGACAGACAGACAGACAGATAGATAGATAGATAGATAGACAGATAGATAAATAGATAGATAGATAGATAGATAGATAGATAGATCGATAGATAGATAGATATAGAGATAGATAGATAGAGATAGATAGATAGATAGAGAGAGAGAGAGAGAGAGAGAGAGAGAGAGATAGATAGATAGATAGATAGATAGATAGATAGATAGATAGATAGATAGATAGATAGATAGATAGATAGATAGATAGATAGACAGACAGATAGATAGATAGATAGGTAGATAGATAGATAGATAGATGGATAGATAGATAGATAGATAGATAGATAGATAGATAGATAGATAGATAGATAGATAGATAGATAGATAGATAGATAGGTATACTGTAGGTCACCATGGGGTTACAGTGTAAACGAATGAAGATGCTCCTGTAGTAAACAGGAAGTGTTTGTTTCCAGAGGGGCAGAGGTCAGAGGTCACCCTGTCATCAACCTGTTGTTATGGGAACAGATGTTTCAAAAACATTCCACAGTCTTTTCTTTCACTAGAAACTGTTGGTGACTGTGAACACACACGCACGCACACACACACACACACACACACACACACACACACACACACACACACACACACACACACACACACACACACACACACAGAGCTCTTTTTATTGAGGAGTGAAAGTCAGAGTAAATACAAGTCCCATTGAAAAACTGAGCTGAGCAACGGCGTGGGAAACAACAGGACGGGTCCAATTTAAGGGAAGATTAAATTCGTCATCCTTCACAGTAGATTTTCAGTCGTTTCTTATATAGGATTTCAGTTACAAATCGCCTCTTCAAGGCGTCAGAAACCGTTATATTACAACTTCCTGTGGCAGTTAAATTTTTTGTATAGATTTAACTTGAGCTGATTTTTTTTTAGCCTTTCTTTAGGTTAGTCATTCTACTTCACCAATGTTACTGTCATTTTGGGCAGGTTATGGAGCGATTTAGCCAGAGCTCAGAAAATGTTTCTCCGCTCTTTCTCAATGCAGAAGTTATTACACCATGAACAGATCCTTTCACTTCATTTTCATTTGGCAATATGGATTTTTGAGACACTGTATACCAATGAATCAGCTTGAGATTGGCCTGAAATATCTTGGATATCATTGTTCAAGTTCATGATTAACTGGGTTGTTGTTGTTGTTGTTGAATTGCTCATTGTCTGCTACAGCTACAGCCAGATTGATGCTATTCGCCTTTTAAGCAAAGATAGGTTCCAGATTCGTATCCAAGGCATTCCCTAGGAGTCACACTAAGTCAGCAGAGCATGTGGCATAATTCCTAGGAATGAAATGAGGGAATAAATGAAAGACTAGAAATAATGTCGATGCATATCAAATGATTGTAGTACTTGCACTAAAACTGCTGTTAAATTTGGTTTACAACTCAATAACTTTTCCGACATGGTCACGCTCACAGGGCTGCTGTGAGTTGGTTCAGGTAAAAAGAAAAAGATAAGAATTTGCATAATATTGCCTGAGATAGTTTGAGGCACAGTGGAAGCAGAATACTCGTAGAGGGACACTGTTTGGAAGGGATTCAACACACCGTAGATACGTCAAGTTTAATTCAAGGGTTCTCCATGATTCCCTACGGTATAGATCCCGCGTTCGTCTGTCTACTGGTCGTGGCGATGGCAAGAGCGGAGGTGCAGGAAAACCTCTCGCCCGACTGCAAGGAATTCCTATACATGGGCACACTGCCTCAAGGTCTGCA
Organism: Poromitra crassiceps; assembly: GCF_964638095.1. NCBI lineage: Eukaryota > Metazoa > Chordata > Actinopteri > Beryciformes > Melamphaidae > Poromitra > Poromitra crassiceps. The sequence continues at coordinate 13,822,583 of NC_139652.1, forward strand.
GGAGAAGTCCTTCAAAAAGATCTGCCAGTTCTACAACGGACAGCCACGTTTTGTGACTCTGTATGACACCATCTTCCACATACCTGTTTACTCTGCATACACCTTCAAGCGCTCGGACGGAGCCAAGAAGATGGATGTGCCTTGGATGTACGAGCCACAGGTAGGCGGCTGGTTACTGGCTTCATCCTATCTTAATTCTTTGGAAGAGCAGAAGTTCTAAATGTGTAGGGGAAGAAATGCCCTTTGCCAACCAGGCTTATTAGATAGGATTTGTGTATTTATTTGACTTGATGTATGTATGAGCATAATGTTTTATACTGGCTCCTCCTGTCAGCTCTCCACAGTGTCTGGCCCAAGGGACATGCAGCCCTTTGTACCTCAGGATGACCTTCATAAGAGTTTTGGAGATGCTCAGGCCGTGCTCGACGACTACTCTGACACTGTGAACTTTGAGCGCGGCCACCTGAATCCAGACGAGCACCAGTCCACCCCCGACGACAAGGCGGCGACCTACACTCTCACCAACGTGGTCCCTCAGGTCCGAGAGTTCAACATCGGCCCCTGGAAAGACTACGAGCACACCATCCGCAGGCGCCTCAACAACTACTGCCGCGGCACCGCGTATGTGGTCACCGGGGTCACGACCTCGGGACACGCAATCCGCCGCCACAACATCAACCGCGTGGGCATCCCCACCTACCTGTGGTCGGCCTACTGCTGCGCCAACTTTGACCACAACGCGCCGTATGACGAGCGCTCCAAGTTCCCCGCGTTTGCGTCGCACGGGCTCAACGACAAGGAGAATAACAAGGTCGAGGAGATGACGGTCCAGGAGCTGGAGGAAAAGCTGAAGAGTGTAACCTACGTTGGCAAGTCCTTCAAGATCTTCTATGACAGCTGCATGTCATCTTCAGGTGCCTTGCCCTTCCCTTCAAAGAAATGAGAATGATCCATGATCCCTCTAGTCTAGATTATCAGTAGGCGAGGCCTATGTCTGGATATTGTAGTTATAACTTTCACTAATACTGGGGACATTTTGGGATTCTTCACTTGCTTGTAAAAAGTTCTGAATTCTAAAGAAGTGACCCCGCTGGATTCATGCAAGATCACCAGATTATGATAACACGACAAATCCATCTTGCCACGCTCCAATTGGACCGAGGAAGGAGGAGGCGGTCCTAAGTGGTTGAAGTTAGTTAGTCCGTTATAAACGGTGATAGACAGATGGTTCACCCAATCACCTGCCAAGTATTTTGTCAGGTTGTCAGGTTTGATTGTTGTTGCCCTCGTCTTCGTGTTATACTTTAGTGTGAACACCTCAAATGTGTTACACTGCAACCCAAATGTATCTATAGTAACAATACAATTGTTATTCTAATTCTACTCTATTCTATTCATTTTTACAAGCAAGTGCAGAATCCAACATTGTTCGACTATCAGTTTGAGTCTACCTGTCACCTTTCAGTTCATATCAGACCCATAGCAGCACTTCCTTCCTCTGTCCTTATCATTTTCATTTAGCATCCGTAAAGTGATGAATCGTGCAAGTTTAGCAATGCCAACCAATTTTCTGTGCTACGCCTTAATTGTTACATGCTTGTATCCATGTTTTAGCTAATACAATATTATTTTGCCAAATACATGATATTTTTGCCTTGCTCTGTCAGCTTGTTTCTTGCTGATTAAAAACATGCATCGTACGTGCTCTGTAGTACTTGTTTCTCCTTGAACAAAAACCATCAAAATCTGGAAAAACATATTTTGCATACCCCTTGTAATTAAAGTAGGCCTAATACATTTAAAAAACAGAGACTCAATTCAAAAACCTTTTACAAGTTCAGCCAATTAATGAAGTTCTATGAAAGGCTGCAAAGATGTAATTTAATGTGTGTTGCCTTTGATGATGCATTAGCAAATCATGCAATGCAATGCAGAAGGACACCCATGCACAACCTCGCCATCAAAGACACCATACATGGTTGTACCTTCGCACCTTCTGTGCACATGGGCTTAGCATTGCATTGGCACAGTGCCTCTCAACTGCATTTGCATCTGTAGGCCTTTTGTGCCTCAAACACCCTAGATTAGATCAACACTTTTGCATGTTACCACCTGTAGTGCTACTACAGTATGCACTTCCCTTTAGTGGCAGTTAGCCTGAAGACAGACTAGTGAATGGGCAATTAGGGCCAACGTCAGCGTTCTGAATTTTAATTACTTCCGAGTTGATAACTTCCTTGAGGGCAACCCCTTAATTTTACAGGTCCCTAACAACGTATGAACTATTTGTAATTAGACCTGAACACCAATCTAATCCCACAGTAATTACTGATAGTTATACAATAATGTTCATATGTAGTTACATTGTACCGGACCTGTAAAATGGAGTGAGTCTGTTCAACTGTAGGTTAGGACGATTCTACGAGCCGCTGACTGACAGGGCCCCTAAAAAATATGAAAACGTTGTTGTTGCTGTTGTTTTCTCAATATTAAATTATGAACCTATCATCATTAAGAATATTTTATTTCCAAATAAAACTAACCGTTTCCTTTTATTTTCTTGTTTTTGCTGAAAAGTCCAGAGAGAGTCTCTATTGCCCATCGCCTTTACCCATCCCCCTATCCCAATACCACCTGCCAGCAATGAAGAAGGAGGTGAGCAGCATTGAATGTGTCAGTATAATTGCAGGGAATTCCTTTCTTGTTTTTAAATTGTTTTCAATGATAAGAATGAATACGCTAATTATTTATTATCCACATAATTATCATTATATGAAACAAAAACAGCCTGTACAGTCTGTATTGGATGCTGGACAGTTTGAAGCATTGAATGACTCAGTCAGTATAAGTGACAGCCAATGTTAAAAATAATACCTTCAAGTCAAACGGCTTCCATTGCTGATTGTATTATTTTGTTTGTTATATCATTTGATATATAATACTGTTATTTCAATTGAAGAAGTTAATGTATATTTAAGTTGTATTTTAAGTTATGCATTCATGTTAACAGAATTGTCAAAGATGGCCTTTAGCACATTTCAGTATTACATCAAATAGTGAATTCCATTGAATGCAAAATGTTGCATGCATGATTGTCTGCACAGTGCTATATTTTCACAGCTCACTGTCAGTGATAGAATAGAAGGCCTAGGTGCCTATAGGTGGACAGACGTTTTGTGGCCTGCGGCCGAAGACCCCAGCTGACCGATACCAAACCCATGACCAAAATACTCATACATTCTGTCATTGTGTTACTTATTAATGGAATTATAGTGAAAATGAATTATCCCCCTTTTTGCTGGGGAACCCCGGGAACCCCCTCAAGGACCCCACTTTGAGAACCATTGTTTTAAATGGCATGTGCTTTTACAGATGATCAACCTCCCAATACTCCACCAACGACTCCATCTTCTCCACCAGCTCCACCTATGCCTCTGCCCAGCCCTATACCAGGTAAGCCTACTGGTGCATATCACATACAGTAGTTATGCATACACTGCAAAAAATATTTAGGCATCCAAAGAGCGAAACTCTTCACCCTATTGTTTTTCTCCTCCTCCTCCCCTTCTTCTTTTTCCTCTTCGCTAAAAGTGTTTGTGCAGCAAAATGTTATTATTATTATTTTTAATCCATCTGATTTGTTTTACCTTAATGTAAAATAAATCAGAAAAATATTGGGAGCTACAGTGTCGGGAGTCTTGCTGAATCTCATACTGTGCAATAGGAAATTTGTTGAAACCAGCAAGATTATCTATCAGTGCAGTTAGATAATTTGACTAAAAATTAAATGAAATAAGCGTCGGGGAAACAACATAAAATCACTGGACAGCTTTTTTTATGTTGGTGTATCAGAGGACTATCCAGTTCACAATCACATATAAATATTGAAAAAGTTTTGCATTCATTTTTTAAGTGTTTTAAATGACACATGCCATTACAGATGACTCCCAAACTCAAACTCAACCTCCCAATACTCCACCAACGACTCCATCTTCTCCACCAGCTCCACCTATGCCTCTGCCCAGCCCTATACCAGGTAAGCCTACTGGTGCATATCACATACAGTAGTTATGCATACACTGCAAAAAATATTTAGGCATCCAAAGAGCGAAACTCTTCACCCTATTGTTTTTCTCCTCCTCCCCTTCTTCTTTTTCCTCTTCGCTAAAAGTGTTTGTGCAGCAAAATGTTATTATTATTATTTTTAATCCATCTGATTTGTTTTACCTTAATGTAAAATAAATCAGAAAAATATTGGGAGCTACAGTGTCGGGAGTCTTGCTGAATCTCATACTGTGCAATAGGAAATTTGTTGAAACCAGCAAGATTATCTATCAGTGCAGTTAGATAATTTGACTAAAAATTAAATGAAATAAGCGTCGGGGAAACAACATAAAATCACTGGACAGCTTTTTTTATGTTGGTGTATCAGAGGACTATCCAGTTCACAATCACATATAAATATTGAAAAAGTTTTGCATTCATTTTTTAAGTGTTTTAAATGACACATGCCATTACAGATGACTCCCAAACTCAAACTCAACCTCCCAATACTCCACCAACGACTCCATCTTCTCCACCAGCTCCACCTATGCCTCTGCCCAGCCCTATACCAGGTAAGCCTACTGGTGCATATCACATACAGTAGTTATGCATACACTGCAAAAAATATTTAGGCATCCAAAGAGCGAAACTCTTCACCCTATTGTTTTTCTCCTCCTCCCCTTCTTCTTTTTCCTCTTCGCTAAAAGTGTTTGTGCAGCAAAATGTTATTATTATTATTTTTAATCCATCTGATTTGTTTTACCTTAATGTAAAATAAATCAGAAAAATATTGGGAGCTACAGTGTCGGGAGTCTTGCTGAATCTCATACTGTGCAATAGGAAATTTGTTGAAACCAGCAAGATTATCTATCAGTGCAGTTAGATAATTTGACTAAAAATTAAATGAAATAAGCGTCGGGGAAACAACATAAAATCACTGGACAGCTTTTTTTATGTTGGTGTATCAGAGGACTATCCAGTTCACAATCACATATAAATATTGAAAAAGTTTTGCATTCATTTTTTAAGTGTTTTAAATGACACATGCCATTACAGATGACTCCCAAACTCAAACTCAACCTCCCAATACTCCACCAACGACTCCGTCTTCTCCACCAGCTCCACCTATGCCTCTGCCCAGCCCTATACCAGGTAAGCCTACTGGTGCATATCACATACAGTAGTTATGCATACACTGCAAAAAATATTTAGGCATCCAAACAGCGAAACTCTTCACCCTATTGTTTTTCTCCTCCTCCTCCCCTTCTTCTTTTTCCTCTTCGCTAAAAGTGTTTGTGCAGCAAAATGTTATTATTATTATTTTTAATCCATCTGATTTGTTTTACCTTAATGTAAAATAAATCAGAAAAATATTGGGAGCTACAGTGTCGGGAGTCTTGCTGAATCTCATACTGTGCAGTAGGAAATTTGTTGAAACCAGCAAGATTATCTATCAGTGCAGTTAGATAATTTGACTAAAAATGAAATGAAATAAGCGTCGGGGAAACAACATAAAATCACTGGACAGCTTTTTTTTATGTTGGTGTATCAGAGGACTATCCAGTTCACAATCACATACAAATATTGAAAAAGTTTTGCATTCATTTTTTAAGTGTTTTAAATGACACGTGCCATTACAGATGACTCCCAAACTCAAACTCAACCTCCCAATACTCCACCAACAACTCCATCTACTACTCCACCACCAGCTCCACTTACTGCTCCCCCAACAGCTCCACCTACTGCTCCCCCAACAGCTCCACCTACTGCTCCCCCAACAGCTCCACCTACTGCCCCATCAACAGCTCCACCTACTACTCCACCACCAACAGCTCCACCTACGCCTCTGCCTTCCACCAGCCCTATAACAGGTAGGCCTCCTGATGCACATCACATAGTTGTTCTGCATACACTGCAAAAACTGTTATTTAGGGGTCCAAGAAGCGAAGCTTGCTGCTGGAATGATTGGTAATGACTGATTAAAGTGGGCATTTCTTATTAGGAATTAATCTAAATTTCTAGACATATCACATTCAAAAAAGTATATATATAAATCACAACATAGCTGTAATCTTTTCACCACATCCACAGATTTTTTTTTTTTTTTTTTTTAATAATCCCCTCCCCCCATTTTCTCCCCAATTGTACTTGGCCAATTTCCCTCCTGCTGCCGCGGTCGCTGCAGCCCCTCTGCCGATCTGGTGAGAGCCGTAGACTAGCACCATGCTTCCGCCGACACATGCACAGTTGCCAGCCGCTTCTTTTCACCTGACAGCGGGGAGCTTCACCGGCAGGACGTAGCACGTGGGAGGATCACGCTATTCCCACCAGGCGCCCCGACTGACCAGAGGAGGCGCTAGTGCAGCGACCAGGACACCTACCCTCAATCCGGCTTCCCACCCGCAGACAGAGCCAATCGTGCCTGTATGGACGCCCAACCAAGCCGGAGGTAACATGGGGCGCGAACCTGCGACCCTCGTGTTGGTAGGCAGGGAATCTACCGCTACACTACCCCACCACATCCAGTGGATTGTGACAAACATTTGCCTCACTGCAACCTATTCAATTCAGAGGTCTATCACTATATTTTTCAAAATATGTAAAATAAATTAACATCTATATTTCCACAAGTCTTCATTCATATGCTACCAAAACTGACATCCTTTCAGTCACTTCAATTTCAAGAAAATATGGAATCAAAAATATAGTCAAAATTAAATGATAAGGTCAAGGGTTAATGAAGTGTAGTAAATTGAAATCAGAGACTTGAATGTGTGGAGAAAAAACCCTTACTATGTGGCATTCTTGCTTTTCTTTCCTTTCCAGCCTGTGTAAAAGCAGAGGAAGCAGACTTCTTCTTCCTGATCGACCAGTCAGGAAGCATTGGAGATCAAGACTTCCAAGACATGAAGACATTTATCACTGAGTTTCTCCGCATCTTCCATATTGGGCAGCAACATGTCCGCATGGGGGTTGCAAAATATGCATCTTCACCAAGCTTGGAATTTGACCTGACAGCCCACTCAGATGTCAACTCATTAACGGAGGCTGTGGACAAAATAATTCAACTGAAAGGTGGGACCAACACAGGAGCAGCACTGTCATTCATGGTTCCCAACTTTGAGAGAGCAATGACCACTCGTAAAGTGCCAGAGTACCTGGTGGTCATCACTGATGGGCAGTCCCAAGACGCGGTCAAGGCTCCTGCAGAGACACTGAGGGCACTGGGCATCAAAATATATGCTATTGGGGTGAAAAATGCATACAAAACTGAGCTGGAAGAGATTGCTGGAAGCCCCGCGAAGACATTCTTTGTCAATGATTTTGATGCCCTGAAGCCCATCAAGAAAGACATCATCAAAGACATTTGTTCTGAAGATGGTAAGGGAAACTAGACTCTTATCTTACTTAAAATTGGGTGGTGATGTCTGTGGTGGCGGTGTGTGTCTGTCACGATTGTGATGTCATCAGTGATGTCACTTGAGCAATTGTGGTATAGCTCGAGAACCCCCTCAAGGACCACTGGGGGTCCGGGTCCCCCGACCCCACTTTGAAAACCATTGTTTTAAATGGCATGTGCTTTTGCAGGTGATCAACCTCCCAATACTCCACCAACGACTCCATCTTCTACTCCACCAGCTCCATCTACGCCTCTGCCTTCCACCAACCCTATAACAGGTAGGCCTACTGGTGCTATCATATACAGTAGTTCTGCATACACTGCGTCTCTTCAACCTATTGTTTTTCTTCTTCGCTAAAAGTGTGTGCAGCAAAAACGGTATGACAAAAACCCACCGAAATTGGCAGTTTGCAACTTCCACCCACTACTCAGGCACATAAGATGACACTCATTGACCTCAAGGTGGTGCTGTAACAATCACGTTTACGTTTTTGCAATTATCTCGAAAGCAGCTTGGCTTAGAGTTGAAATTATTTAATCATTTTCAATTAATCTGCATCTTCGCTCCAATGGCCTTCTGCTCTAATATATATGTATATATATATATATATATATATATATACAGTATATTATACATATATATACAGTATATTATACATATATATACAGTATATTATACATATACTGTATATCAAATGTTGGGACTTTCTCAAAATCATATTTTCGACAACTGGTCAGAAACCGTTGGGCCAATCTTCCCAGAACTGTCAGGATCATATACGTCAATCCTTTTTGAAATTATAAATGTTTAGACCTGTGCCTTAATTTCAATTTTACATAAATAAGGTCAGAGCTTCGCTCCGCGGTCTTCAGATTATCTTCTACTACAGGGCGCCACAAATGTGTGAAGTTCTTATTTTGTAATCGGCTACATGGATTTGCACAAAATGCAGTGCAGCACAATCTAGGGTCATGATTCAGTCAATGCGTACAATTAGCTAATGCTTGATTAAAGTGGGCATGGCTTATTACAACAAATCTAAATTTCTAGACATTTCACATTCCAAAATTCAGAAAAATCGAAATAAATCACCTGTACATCCTACAGAGCTGAAATCTTTTTCAGCACATCCACTGAATGGTGACAAATGTTTGCCTCACTTCAACCTATAGCCAATTCAGAGGCCTATATCACTATATTTTTCAAAATATGCAAGCAAAAATAAATTAACATCTTCACAAGTCTTCATTCATATGCTACCAAAATTGACATTCTCTATATGGTAGCCACCAAGTGTTTCAAATGGTGTTCAGATGGGTCAGACAGAGACTGAGCAGTGATATTCTGTATCTTGTATCCTGTAATTTGTACTGTATGCACATTTTCTATTTCATCTCATTTTAAACAAATATCACAAAAATATTTGAGAATACACTCGAGAAAAGCAGGTTGATGTATGACCCCACCCCCCAGGATTATATCCCCAATATTTAAATTGATTGATTGATTGTTTTGCCATCCCTCTCTCTGTCTTCTGCTTGTGAAGAAGTTGCCAGTCGAGCAGTGTTTTGTTGTTTTATTTATTTGTTTTTTAACAGTGACTTGAATTTCAAAAGCAGAGACTTGAATGTGTGTAGAAAAAAATAACACGTGGCTTTCTTGCTTTCCAGTCTGTGCACAAGCAGAGGAAGCAGACTTCTTCTTCCTGATCGACGACTCAGGAAGCATTCGACCTGAAGACTTCCAAGACATGAAGACGTTTATCACAGAGTTTCTCCGCATCTTCCATATTGGGCAGCAACATGTCCGCGTGGGGGTTGCAAAATATGCAACTTCACCAAACTTGGAATTTGACCTGACAGCCCACTCAGATGTCAACTCATTAGCAGAGGCTGTGGACAAAATAATCCAACGGGCAGGTTGGACCTACACAGGAGCAGCGCTGTCATTCATGGTTCCCAACTTCCAGAGAGCAATGACCACTCGTAAAGTGCCAGAGTACCTGGTGGTCATCACTGATGGGCAGTCCCAAGACGCGGTCAAGGCTCCTGCAGAGACACTGAGGGCACTGGGCATCAAAATCTATGCCATTGGGGTGAAAAACGCAGTCAAAACTGAGCTGGAAGAGATTGCTGGAAGCCCCGAGAAGACATTCTTTGTCAATGATTTTGATGCCCTGAAGCCCATCAAGAAAGACATCATCAAAGACATTTGTTCTGAAGATGGTAAGGGAAACTAGACTCTTATCTTACTTAAAATTGGGTGGTGATGTCTGTGGTGGCGGTGTGTGTCTGTCACGATTGTGATGTCATCAGTGATGTCACTTGAGCAATTGTGGTTTAGCTCGAGAACCCCCTCAAGGACCACTGGGGGTCCGGGTCCCCCGACCCCAATTTGAAAACCATTGTTTTAAATGGCATGTGCTTTTGCAGGTGATCAACCTCCCAATACTCCACCAGCTCCATCTACGCCTCTGCCTTCCACCAACCCTATAACAGGTAGGCTACTGGTGCTATCATATAGCCTACAGTAGTTCTGCATACACTGCAAAAACTATTTAGGCATCCAAACAGCAAAACTCCCTGCGTCTCTTCAACCTATTGTTTTTCTTCTTCGCTAAAAGTGTGTGCAGCAAAAACGGTATGACAAAAACCCACCGAAATTGGCAGTTTGCAACTTCCACCCACTACTCAGGCACATAAGATGACACTCATTGACCTCAAGGTGGTGCTGTAACAATCACGTTTACGTTTTTGCAATTATCTCGAAAGCAGCTTGGCTTTAGAGTTGAAATTATTTCATCATTTTCAATTAATCTGCATCTTCGCTCCAATGGCCTTCTGCTCTAATATATTATACATATATATACAGTATATTATACATATATATACAGTATATTATACACATATATATACTGTATATCAAATGTTGGGACTTTCTCAAAATCATATTTTCGACAACTGGTCAGAAACCGTTGGGCCAATCTTCCCAAAACTGTCAGGATCATATACGTCAATCCTTTTTGAAATTATACATTTTTAGACCTGTGCCTTTAATTTCAATTTTACATAAATAAGGTCAGAGCTTCGCTCCGCAGTCTTGAGATTATCTTCTACTACAGGGCGCCACAAATGTGTGAAGTTCTTATTTTGTAATCGGCTACATGGATTTGCACAAAATGCAGTGCAGCACAATCTAGGGTCATGATTCAGTCAATGCGTACAATTAGCTAATGCTTGATTAAAGTGGGCGTGGCTTATTACAACAAATCTAAATTTCTAGACATTTCACATTCCAAAATTCAGAAAAATCGAAATAAATCACCTGTACATCCTACAGAGCTGAAATCTTTTTCAGCACATCCACTGAATGGTGACAAATGTTTGCCTCACTTCAACCTATAGCCAATTCAGAGGCCTATATCACTATATTTTTCAAAATATGCAAGCAAAAATAAATTAACATCTTCACAAGTCTTCATTCATATGCTACCAAAATTGACATTCTCTATATGGTAGCCACCAAGTGTTTCAAATGGTGTTCAGATGGGTCAGACAGAGACTGAGCAGTGATATTCTGTATCTTGTATCCTGTAATTTGTACTGTATGCACATTTTCTATTTCATCTCATTTTAAACAAATATCACAAAAATATTTGAGAATACACTCGAGAAAAGCAGGTTGATGTATGACCCCACCCCCCAGGATTATATCCCCAATATTTAAATTGATTGATTGATTGTTTTGCCATCCCTCTCTCTGTCTTCTGCTTGTGAAGAAGTTGCCAGTCGAGCAGTGTTTTGTTGTTTTATTTATTTGTTTTTTAACAGTGACTTGAATTTCAAAAGCAGAGACTTGAATGTGTGTAGAAAAAAATAACACGTGGCTTTCTTGCTTTCCAGTCTGTGCACAAGCAGAGGAAGCAGACTTCTTCTTCCTGATCGACGACTCAGGAAGCATTCGACCTGAAGACTTCCAAGACATGAAGACGTTTATCACAGAGTTTCTCCGCATCTTCCATATTGGGCAGCAACATGTCCGCGTGGGGGTTGCAAAATATGCAACTTCACCAAACTTGGAATTTGACCTGACAGCCCACTCAGATGTCAACTCATTAGCAGAGGCTGTGGACAAAATAATCCAACGGGCAGGTTGGACCTACACAGGAGCAGCGCTGTCATTCATGGTTCCCAACTTCCAGAGAGCAATGACCACTCGTAAAGTGCCAGAGTACCTGGTGGTCATCACTGATGGGCAGTCCCAAGACGCGGTCAAGGCTCCTGCAGAGACACTGAGGGCACTGGGCATCAAAATCTATGCCATTGGGGTGAAAAACGCAGTCAAAACTGAGCTGGAAGAGATTGCTGGAAGCCCCGAGAAGACATTCTTTGTCAATGATTTTGATGCCCTGAAGCCCATCAAGAAAGACATCATCAAAGACATTTGTTCCTAAGGTAGGGTGACCAGATTTCTGAAATGAAAATCGGGGACATTTCCAGTTAGGCACTCAATATATAATTAAAATATCCAATATTATTATATCTATATGAAATAAAAAAGGGGGACAATTCCATTTTCATGTATTTTGGCGATGGTAACTTGTAGGCTACTGTAATAATCTATGGTGCAGGCTGAATGATATCCGTCCAAAATACCACATTAAGACATCAAGACCTTGAGGAACACCATAGAAAAATTCATGCTGTGATTTGCTATAAAAAAAAAAAAAAGACATTTTGGAGTTTTCTGTAAGAATTGCATTTATTTGGCGATTGGGTGGCGAGCGCTCATGTTCTGGAAATTGCTCAGAAACCCTCTTATTGTCAGGATACCTATACATCCTCTGAATGCCCTAGGTTTCTAGTTTGTGGTATCCCGTACAGATAATGTACTTTTTACGAGTATGAGTATCATCCAAGTACCTGCAGCGAGTGCTTTTACCTCTACACTACCCAGACGCCCCCCACAGTTGCTGCTTTGAACAGCACCAGAGCACAGGTGTCTCAGTACAGACTGGCAAAGCCCAAATCACACCTACAGATCATCCATTTGCAGGAGTTACCCTTATGGCCAGCAGAGGGATACAGTGCTTTGCTTATCTAATTTTAGCTACATCTTGTAGATTTGTAAGGACATTGATCATAGAGAAAACATATTCTAAATTGGCCAAGTGGGCTGTCTGTCTGGGCGGTGTCAGTCACGATTTGTGACGGAAGTGATGATGACATCAGTGATGTCACTTGAGCAATTGTGATGTCACTCAAGCAATAAGTGATTTCATCAGTGAATCCTGGCTATCTATATAAGTGGTGTGATTATAAGCAGGGAGAAGAGGACAAGTGTGAGTTAAGGGGAAAATGTAGTTTCTCCAGTCTCCACCCTAGAAATCGAGCACACGTAGCGCGTGAGATTTCTAGTTATGAAAAAGGGAACAAATTAATCATGTCAACAATACTCAATGCTTCATATCTGACAGTGACACTTTTTTCTAACATTTTAATTCTCTCTTCAAGAGTGTTTCCAACTCACACAACCAATTTACAATTATAAAAACAAAAGTTCACATTTCTGTACAAACAGGGTGTGTGAAGTACCCTGTGCAGTGTGCAGCAGGGCTTGTCGATCAGCTCCACGAGTGGTTCCTAAAAGCACCACAAGGTTTATTTAAATATTTTTCCCCCTTTTTTTTTTAAGCGCACCTTGCTGAAATAATAGACTACCTTATTGCAGCACAGGAAAGCTATTCTAGAGCACAAAGTAAAAAAACTTCCTGATTAAAGAAATGCTTTGAATCACGATCGATTTCTTGCTCTTTGTATAAGTGGATATCATAGTTTAACTCCTCACTCATATAACTTGAAAGGAACGACCTCTGGGTTGAGATAGAACCCAATCACTCCTACACATGCTCACATAATAGACTAAAAAACACTCACAACAGTAAGTAGACACAGTACACAGCTACTTTGCAGCCTGTAACAGCAGTCCAGTCAGTGTATGCCATTGTGTCTTTGGTTTCAGTTGAGCCAGGTGGTGTTAAGCTTCGTCTGGTTCTTGATGCTCGTGTCCATCTTGAGAACCTCTCGGATTGCCATCGTGGCGTAGGTTGAGGAAGGCAGGGAGAACTCCATCCTCAGAGCCCGGTACTTCCCCTCTATTGGGGGAAGGAGAGAAATATTATGTTGCATACAGAGAACAATGCTGTCATATAGCTCAAATACATGAGTGCGTTTACATGCACACCAATAAACTGATAACTGTGAGTAATCAGTTTATGGCAATAATCTGATTTCTGCGTTTACATGCACTTTAATAATCCGACAATAGGAAAAACCCGGGTTTACATGATTCAGTCAATTAGTCGGATTTCTCTCCAGAAGGCGGCGGTAATTAAACTTTTTACATGCAACTTGTACATGCGCAGATGTATAAACCCACAAGAAACCTGATACGCTGTATACATGCACTCAAAAGACAGGTTATTGGCCAAAAACCTAGGTATGTTTATAGGTTTATTCATAACCCGATAACGGCCATAAACGGATAAAGCTTATCAGTTTATGCTGTTTACATGACCATTTGAATAATCAGGTAACTCCAGAAATCTGCTAATAAACTGTTTATTGCCTGCATGTAAACGCACTCCATGATGCACCATCAAGTATACAGATGCTATTCAGAGTTCTTATTCCTGCATCTCCGCTCTATGCATCGTATTATTCCCGCAGCAGCCATTTCTAACTTGTGTCACAAACTGTGTGGAAAACTACAGAGTTTACAAACATTTATCAATTATGTTTCAACATTGGAAAACGCATTAGAAGAAGCATATCTCAACAATAGGTCAGCACTGTACGCTAATTGGCCCACTATAGCTAGTAGCTAGCACCACGTGGACCAAGTGGTTAATTAATAACCAACTAGCAACCTAGCTAACTTGCTAATTCAAGCAGTTGCAATTGTTCCTGATATTCCTAGCTGATTTGGCCAGGTCTATCTGAAGAACGCTAGTATTTCTGTATGCCAATCTTCTGGGTAGGTTTTCCCACCCAGGTTGACATAAATTCAAAATGACCGTGGTGAGAATGAAGTCCCGTAGACAGTCATACACAGTGTGGCCTTCAGGGCTTCAACAGTGTTAACGAACAAACAAAAACATTTGTAGTCACATTTTGCTGCCTCTTGCTGGGATGACTGCCCTGTATTACTAGAAGCACAGACCCAAACAAGCCTGAACTCACCTTTGTTGAAGACGGGGGCAGGTTTGTCCTCTAGCTTCTCCACATCTGTGTGGACCAGGGTGATCCTGGGGTCATCATACGGAATCACCTCCCTACACAAAGACACCACAGCGAAATGAGTAACAGCTGTTTGTCCTCCTAGGGCTGGGCGATAATTCACTTGATCATTTGTCGTCTTTCACTGGTATCGTATTGTGATGATATGACAATTGCCAGGTAATTATAATATATGATAATATGATCATTTGATTATTAAATGTGACTCTGCTTAATAAACATGACTTTGCTTACATGAACCTATTGTGATATACATTGGTATCGAGAATGATCCTTATGATTGTGATATTGATTATATCTATATCTATATCTATATATATTGACTATTATCGCCCAGCCCCAGTATACTACTGTACCCTGTTTGTTCTGCGCTCTCTCTTCTCTCCCTCCTATCCCCCCTATTCTCCCGCCCGCTCTCTTTATTGATAGTGCTTAGCTAGATCTAGCTAGACATACAGTATTCTCTGTAAAGCCCTCTGAGACATGCTTGTGAATTAGGGCTAAACAAATAAACGTGACACTAGCTGATAGGCAGCCAACACTGCTATGTGCTTATTGCAGCAAAGAGCTCAATAGTACTGGTCCGGTATAACAAAGAGTTCAATAATTGCAATATCACAATAAAGGCCTCAGTATTAAAATAAAAGGCTTGGTATTATAGCATTATAGTAAAAGGCTCAAAGTTATAGTAAAAAGCTTATTAAAGTTTTACATCAACTGTCTAAATATTACAGAGTAGATGATTCAGTATTACAGTAAATGCTGGAGTTTTTGGAGTCCAACGGAGGGAAATTGAGCAAAAGGGTGAGTATTTTGTGAATTGGGAAAGACTGCTTTTTCCTTTTACGCTCTGGACAAATGGAACAGCCTCCAGGACTCTCTAAAACTGGAGCCATTGGTACCTATGGAGTCAATCAGAGTACTTCTTGAAGATACATTACATAGGGATTGCGCTTGCTTTTCTTAATGTGCTTTTTATCATCTTCTTACCTTGTTATTTATTTGTATTGTAATTTTGTAACTTTTTTGTAAATGTCTTTGCACTGTAACAGGGTGTCCTTGCAAATGAGAGTTTGCTCTCAAGGGCCTCCCTGTATGTATAAATAAATAAATAAATAGATAGATAGATAGATAGATAGATAGATAGATAGATAGATAGATAGATAGATAGATAGATAGATAGATAGATAAATAAAATGACAGGCACTAACCAGCTGACATCACTGGGTCTGATGAGGATGCGTCGGTAGGCTCCGGCCAGAGAGTAGTCCCTCACTCTATGCTTCATGTTGTCGATGTCCAGCCCGTCTGCAGACAGCATCTCTCTGTAGCCTTTACCCACTGACAGAAAGACAAGTCTTACTGCCAATGCAACAGAATTTGCTTCGTAATTCAAAATGTGCCTTCAATTTCCTTTTATTCTTTCAGTTTTCTTTTGCCTTTCATCAATGCACTTGGTTTTTTGTTCATCCTACACCAGCCTGCAAATAAATGAACTCTAAACTCTAAACCGCAGAGACGCTCAGCCTACCGTGGTGAGAAGGGTAGATGACGTCATACCCGGGCAGTGGCATCACAGTGTCGTGGATGGAGTGGCTCTCAGCCTCCTCTGCAGACAGCACGTGTGCCGTGCCTTGATCGGGAAGAAGGGAGAGACAACGTCAAGAGGGCATTTCCTTCATAACCTCACAGAGCTCGCTGACCATGCTATGCTAAAATTACACATTTTTTACAAATGCCATTCCATGACATATTGTCCAATAATTAATCAGGGCCCAAAATTCGGCGCGGGATGGCGGGTATCGTCCATATTTTCGGCAATTCACCGTGGCATCCCTAATGTGTATAACTTTCATTACAAGTGTCATATTTTCTGACAGGGTTCTTGCACCATTTCCAACGTCAAATTTAATATTTTTTAAGACCTTTTAAACATAATTTAAAGCCCCATTCAGTAAGTTTTCCACTGCGCCCTCTGCGTGCATTAGTATCGATAACGATATCGCCGTTCAAAGTCAACAAAACACAGCGCCAGAAGCTCTATGTACATGTTGTGACATCGGGTACTCACCACGTGATGAAATAATAATCCATAGTTCCGTGAAACATCATTTTCGTAGCAAATCCGAATCGAGTTACTTCCTCGTTTTCATGAACACAGCGCTTCCGCTGTACAGCGCATGCTTTTCTTTTTTTCTTTTTTCTTGCTACGGGACGTGACAGACAAACTGCTTAGTCCCAGTGCTGGCCAATGGAGGGCGGTGTGGGATAAATAAAGACGAGGGTCTCCCTATTAAAAGTCAATCTACCATGTCCTGTGACTAAAAATCAGTTATATTACAGTAAAAAATGTCAAAAATCTTACTGATTGGGGCTTTAAGACAACACGAAAAATGTTGAAACAATTTCTTCAGACTGACTTTTCCAGATTTTCCAGGAGCACAGCAGCCCTCGTTTCCCCAGCCCAGCAAACCATCCCGGGCACTAACCTCCTCTGAGCACCAGGTCGCCCTCCACCGCCTTCAACCCGAACGCCTCGATCCTACGGCTCACCATGGTGTTCCACACTACGCTCTGGTAGCTGTGGATGTACATCAGACGGTTGTTACGCGGGATCTGGGAAGTGTACACAAATGCTGTCATCAGAAAGAGCAAGAGAGATAGAGAGCCAAAGCAGAACGTCACTTCCTGCTTCAGCACTGTACCAGAGATTTTCATCCGCCATTTATTTTCCCATACACATTTCCTAAAATGCCTATAAAAATAGTTTTACTTGTTCAAACCAAACGGTTCAGATATATTTAGAAACAGGAGAGATTGCATAACATTTCACTCGGACCAAAACGTTTAAAAAAAATGCGGGTTTAAAGAAAATGTTTTTTCGGTTATGTTTTTTTAAGTTTTGGTCCGAGACTCGAGTGAAATGTTCTATGGTCTCTCCCGACCTACTGGGCACGCCACAGGGCTACAATACATTTTCATAGCTAAACAATATTGTGGCTCTAAAATAAGTTTTTTTTACAGAGATGCGAGCAACTGTCATGGCGGCGTCTCCGTTTCCGGTATTCCGCTCTGGACAGTGACGTATCAGTCCATCCGGTCCACCCAGAAAAAGCTCAGCTCCCTTGAACTTTCCTGTCCATCAAAACGTATGCACATTTTGTGGAGACGTTCGCACGACGTAGTAGTGCTCCACGGACAGACGGGCAGCTGTCTTTGAAAATGAATGGAAGTGAACAGAGAAATGAACGCAGACGGACAGACACCACAGCCTAACTCAGGAGAGGGCATCGTTAATGGGAAACCAACCAGTCCGAAGGCAGTGACGATGTTCTTCTTGCCGTACATGGACAGGCCTCGCAGCAGCTGCCCCTCCACGCAGCGCTTGACCGGCAGCTTCTTCAGGGCCGCCTCTGGGTCCTGAGTCTTGGCCCACTCCTCCCTGCAGCGCACCAGGTAGCCTTTCTCCGCTGGTGGAGGTGAACGAGAGAGATCAAGATGGTAGAAACATTAGAATTACTAAGGCGTAAGCCATATTTCACACCTTGCCATGACTTTTCCTATGGTCAGTTCACACAAGGTAGACAAGAACACAAAATGTAGCTTTTTTTTTTTTACATTATATCAATGTAAAACGCTCTATTTCACGGTGGTAAAAATATTTATATACTGTATATATTGTGGAGGGGGGGGTGTGTGTGGAGAAAGCAATAGAAATAGTCTATTACCGCCAGGACGAGGCTTCAGAATCAAATCCACCACTTCTTTCCAGTCGTTTTTCAGAATGGCCCTGGTACCGGCAAAAGGAGGAAAACGGGACTTTACCATTCTGCTAGCAGCAGTCTTTCCTCCTAACGTATAGCAGGTTCCCCATGCCACCATCTCACCTGCCAACGTGGTGTGTGGGCACAGCGGTGGTGCCGAAACGCTGCATGCCATAGTAGTTGATGAAGCCGGTCGCCTTGAGGGACGTCAAGGCCTGCTGGACCTGCTCTTGTGTTCCCGAGATGTTCCTGACAACACAACACACCAGCAAATACATCAGTGAGACAGAGTCATACAGTATATGTCTGTGTTTGTCTGTGTGTGTGTGTCAGGAACCTCTAACCCTAGGTTAGAGCTATCCAGCATCCATAACAACAGCACAGTATTACGCACTACAGTGATGTGAGGTGCATCTATTCACGTCTACTGACCTGATGACCACAGTGAAGTGGTTGCCCTGCAGCTCTCCCAGCTTGAGAGGGTGGTTTTTATAACAGAAGTTTCCCAGCTTGAAGTTCATGAGGCACTTGTTGAGGTGAGCCAACCTCTCTGCCGTGATCCTGCGACGGGGGGGGGGGGGGGGTGGAGGCGCAGGTTTCTTTAATTAGTTACCAGGGTGTCATAACAAGCGGATCCACCAGGGAGCGCCTGCCTGCCTAGCAACCGCAGAAACACCTCCAGCACCGGTCAGACGCAACATGTAACACCCGTTTACAAATCACACCCACAAAAGTGTCATGCCAACCATAACTCATATTGATTTGCTGATAATATATCTCACACTCACTTGAGAACTGCAATCTCTTGTACGGTGATGGCTCTCTTGTCCTTAGTCCCCATGTAGGAAAACAAGTTGGGCCTAAGCCTAGAGAAACATGCATCATAATCATATGAAGGGCAGCATCTGTGATCACATTCTTATTGGGTAAAGATGTTACTGATGATATATGCATCTTGCATGATTAAAAGACTGACTATGTTTAGAAGGATAGCAATAAGCCAATAACCAGATTAAGGCAATAGTCTGAATAAGACAATGCCATGTAAACTCAGAGTAAGTAAGCAAAATTGCATTAAGACATGGAGTATTCCAATTTAATTCACATTATTTATGGTGATTTTAGACATGTACTGTATGTAGACACCTTAAATGAACTATTACTATCAACAATAGTCACAGCTGTTTGCGACACAAGCGGCATTTTAACTGCGTGACGTTGCTCGCTCTACCTTCCAGAGGTTGCAAACTTGGTTTCAGAGGAGGGGAAAAATGGCCGACACCAGAAAAAAGAAGGCCCCAATATGTTTGAGGTGAGGCTAAAATTGTCACCATGCTCAGGTTTTTTTTTCCATTTGCGCACCTTCAATAAAGGCTTTAAACTGTCCATAGCATGTAAACAAGAATATAAATGTAATTGTTCTATAAGCGACTCGTGTAAACCGTTTAATCAGAATATTATCTAATTTAGAATAAGGTCAATAGTCAGATTATTGCTTTCCTTAGTCAATATATTACACATAGTCAATGTCCTTTTACATTGCAAGTGAAAAGTGCTGCGGCCAGACCTGAGGAACTTGGAGAGCACGTTGATCGCCTCCATGGTGTCCTTGTTCTCCTTGTACATGACGAAGTGACAGAAGCTGCCGCGCTTTTTGGGCCAGGAGTGTTTCCTAGGTGCTTTCATGAGACAGAGAAAAGAACAGGAGTGTTTCCTAGGTGCTTTCATGAGACAGAGAAAAGAACAGGAGTGTTTCCTAGGTGCTTTCATGAGACAGAGAAAAGAACAGGAGTGTTTCCTAGGTGCTTTCATGAGACAGAGAAAAGAACAGGAGTGTTTCCTAGGTGCTTTCATGAGACAGAGAAAAGAACAGGAGTGTTTCCTAGGTGCTTTCATGAGACAGAGAAAAGAACAGGAGTGTTTCCTAGGTGCTTTCATGAGACAGAGAAAAGAACAGGAGTGTTTCCTAGGTGCTTTCATGAGACAGAGAAAAGAACAGGAGTGTTTCCTAGGTGCTTTCATGAGACAGAGAAAAGAACAGGAGTGTTTCCTAGGTGCTTTCATGAGACAGAGAAAAGAACAGGAGTGTTTCCTAGGTGCTTTCATGAGACAGAGAAAAGAACAGGAGTGTTTCCTAGGTGCTTTCATGAGACAGAGAAAAGAACAGGAGTGTTTCCTAGGTGCTTTCATGAGACAGAGAAAAGAACAGGAGTGTTTCCTAGGTGCTTTCATGAGACAGAGAAAAGAACAGGAGTGTTTCCTAGGTGCTTTCATGAGACAGAGAAAAGAACAGGAGTGTTTCCTAGGTGCTTTCATGAGACAGAGAAAAGAACAGGAGTGTTTCCTAGGTGCTTTCATGAGACAGAGAAAAGAACAGGAGTGTTTCCTAGGTGCTTTCATGAGACAGAGAAAAGAACAGGAGTGTTTCCTAGGTGCTTTCATGAGACAGAGAAAAGAACAGGAGTGTTTCCTAGGTGCTTTCATGAGACAGAGAAAAGAACAGGAGTGTTTCCTAGGTGCTTTCATGAGACAGAGAAAAGAACAGGAGTGTTTCCTAGGTGCTTTCATGAGACAGAGAAAAGAACAGGAGTGTTTCCTAGGTGCTTTCATGAGACAGAGAAAAGAACAGGAGTGTTTCCTAGGTGCTTTCATGAGACAGAGAAAAGAACAGGAGTGTTTCCTAGGTGCTTTCATGAGACAGAGAAAAGAACAGGAGTGTTTCCTAGGTGCTTTCATGAGACAGAGAAAAGAACAGGAGTGTTTCCTAGGTGCTTTCATGAGACAGAGAAAAGAACAGGAGTGTTTCCTAGGTGCTTTCATGAGACAGAGAAAAGAACAACCAGGAGTGTTTCCTAGGTGCTTTCATGAGACAGAGAAAAGAACAACCAGGAGTGTTTCCTAGGTGCTTTCATGAGACAGAGAAAAGAACAGGAGTGTTTCCTAGGTGCTTTCATGAGACAGAGAAAAGAACAACCAGGAGTGTTTCCTAGGTGCTTTCATGAGACAGAGAAAAGAACAACCAGGAGTGTTTCCTAGGTGCTTTCATGAGACAGAGAAAAGAACAACCAGGAGTGTTTCCTAGGTGCTTTCATGAGACAGAGAAAAGAACAGGAGTGTTTCCTAGGTGCTTTCATGAGACAGAGAAAAGAACAACCAGGAGTGTTTCCTAGGTGCTTTCATGAGACAGAGAAAAGAACAACCAGGAGTGTTTCCTAGGTGCTTTCATGAGACAGAGAAAAGAACAACCAGGAGTGTTTCCTAGGTGCTTTCATGAGACAGAGAAAAGAACAGGAGTGTTTCCTAGGTGCTTTCATGAGACAGAGAAAAGAACAACCAGGAGTGTTTCCTAGGTGCTTTCATGAGACAGAGAAAAGAACAGGAGTGTTTCCTAGGTGCTTTCATGAGACAGAGAAAAGAACAACCAGGAGTGTTTCCTAGGTGCTTTCATGAGACAGAGAAAAGAACAGGAGTGTTTCCTAGGTGCTTTCATGAGACAGAGAAAAGAACAGGAGTGTTTCCTAGGAGCTTTCATGAGACAGAGAAAAGAACAGGAGTGTTTCCTAGGTGCTTTCATGAGACAGAGAAAAGAACAACCAGGAGTGTTTCCTAGGTGCTTTCATGAGACAGAGAAAAGAACAGGAGTGTTTCCTAGGTGCTTTCATGAGACAGAGAAAAGAACAGGAGTGTTTCCTAGGTGCTTTCATGAGACAGAGAAAAGAACAACCAGGAGTGTTTCCTAGGTGCTTTCATGAGACAGAGAAAAGAACAACCAGGAGTGTTTCCTAGGTGCTTTCATGAGACAGAGAAAAGAACAGGAGTGTTTCCTAGGTGCTTTCATGAGACAGAGAAAAGAACAACCAGGAGTGTTTCCTAGGTGCTTTCATGAGACAGAGAAAAGAACAACCAGGAGTGTTTCCTAGGTGCTTTCATGAGACAGAGAAAAGAACAACCAGGAGTGTTTCCTAGGTGCTTTCATGAGACAGAGAAAAGAACAGGAGTGTTTCCTAGGTGCTTTCATGAGACAGAGAAAAGAACAGGAGTGTTTCCTAGGTGCTTTCATGAGACAGAGAAAAGAACAGGAGTGTTTCCTAGGTGCTTTCATGAGACAGAGAAAAGAACAACCAGGAGTGTTTCCTAGGTGCTTTCATGAGACAGAGAAAAGAACAACCAGGAGTGTTTCCTAGGTGCTTTCATGAGACAGAGAAAAGAACAACCAGGAGTGTTTCCTAGGTGCTTTCATGAGACAGAGAAAAGAACAGGAGTGTTTCCTAGGTGCTTTCATGAGACAGAGAAAAGAACAGGAGTGTTTCCTAGGTGCTTTCATGAGACAGAGAAAAGAACAGGAGTGTTTCCTAGGTGCTTTCATGAGACAGAGAAAAGAACAACCAGGAGTGTTTCCTAGGTGCTTTCATGAGACAGAGAAAAGAACAGGAGTGTTTCCTAGGTGCTTTCATGAGACAGAGAAAAGAACAGGAGTGTTTCCTAGGTGCTTTCATGAGACAGAGAAAAGAACAGGAGTGTTTCCTAGGTGCTTTCATGAGACAGAGAAAAGAACAGGAGTGTTTCCTAGGTGCTTTCATGAGACAGAGAAAAGAACAACCAGGAGTGTTTCCTAGGTGCTTTCATGAGACAGAGAAAAGAACAGGAGTGTTTCCTAGGTGCTTTCATGAGACAGAGAAAAGAACAGGAGTGTTTCCTAGGTGCTTTCATGAGACAGAGAAAAGAACAGGAGTGTTTCCTAGGTGCTTTCATGAGACAGAGAAAAGAACAGGAGTGTTTCCTAGGTGCTTTCATGAGACAGAGAAAAGAACAACCAGGAGTGTTTCCTAGGTGCTTTCATGAGACAGAGAAAAGAACAGGAGTGTTTCCTAGGTGCTTTCATGAGACAGAGAAAAGAACAGGAGTGTTTCCTAGGTGCTTTCATGAGACAGAGAAAAGAACAACCAGGAGTGTTTCCTAGGTGCTTTCATGAGACAGAGAAAAGAACAGGAGTGTTTCCTAGGTGCTTTCATGAGACAGAGAAAAGAACAGGAGTGTTTCCTAGGTGCTTTCATGAGACAGAGAAAAGAACAGGAGTGTTTCCTAGGTGCTTTCATGAGACAGAGAAAAGAACAACCAGGAGTGTTTCCTAGGTGCTTTCATGAGACAGAGAAAAGAACAACCAGGAGTGTTTCCTAGGTGCTTTCATGAGACAGAGAAAAGAACAACCAGGAGTGTTTCCTAGGTGCTTTCATGAGACAGAGAAAAGAACAGGAGTGTTTCCTAGGTGCTTTCATGAGACAGAGAAAAGAACAACCAGGAGTGTTTCCTAGGTGCTTTCATGAGACAGAGAAAAGAACAGGAGTGTTTCCTAGGTGCTTTCATGAGACAGAGAAAAGAACAACCAGGAGTGTTTCCTAGGTGCTTTCATGAGACAGAGAAAAGAACAGGAGTGTTTCCTAGGTGCTTTCATGAGACAGAGAAAAGAACAGGAGTGTTTCCTAGGAGCTTTCATGAGACAGAGAAAAGAACAGGAGTGTTTCCTAGGTGCTTTCATGAGACAGAGAAAAGAACAACCAGGAGTGTTTCCTAGGTGCTTTCATGAGACAGAGAAAAGAACAGGAGTGTTTCCTAGGTGCTTTCATGAGACAGAGAAAAGAACAGGAGTGTTTCCTAGGTGCTTTCATGAGACAGAGAAAAGAACAACCAGGAGTGTTTCCTAGGTGCTTTCATGAGACAGAGAAAAGAACAACCAGGAGTGTTTCCTAGGTGCTTTCATGAGACAGAGAAAAGAACAGGAGTGTTTCCTAGGTGCTTTCATGAGACAGAGAAAAGAACAACCAGGAGTGTTTCCTAGGTGCTTTCATGAGACAGAGAAAAGAACAACCAGGAGTGTTTCCTAGGTGCTTTCATGAGACAGAGAAAAGAACAACCAGGAGTGTTTCCTAGGTGCTTTCATGAGACAGAGAAAAGAACAGGAGTGTTTCCTAGGTGCTTTCATGAGACAGAGAAAAGAACAGGAGTGTTTCCTAGGTGCTTTCATGAGACAGAGAAAAGAACAGGAGTGTTTCCTAGGTGCTTTCATGAGACAGAGAAAAGAACAACCAGGAGTGTTTCCTAGGTGCTTTCATGAGACAGAGAAAAGAACAACCAGGAGTGTTTCCTAGGTGCTTTCATGAGACAGAGAAAAGAACAACCAGGAGTGTTTCCTAGGTGCTTTCATGAGACAGAGAAAAGAACAGGAGTGTTTCCTAGGTGCTTTCATGAGACAGAGAAAAGAACAGGAGTGTTTCCTAGGTGCTTTCATGAGACAGAGAAAAGAACAGGAGTGTTTCCTAGGTGCTTTCATGAGACAGAGAAAAGAACAACCAGGAGTGTTTCCTAGGTGCTTTCATGAGACAGAGAAAAGAACAGGAGTGTTTCCTAGGTGCTTTCATGAGACAGAGAAAAGAACAGGAGTGTTTCCTAGGTGCTTTCATGAGACAGAGAAAAGAACAGGAGTGTTTCCTAGGTGCTTTCATGAGACAGAGAAAAGAACAGGAGTGTTTCCTAGGTGCTTTCATGAGACAGAGAAAAGAACAACCAGGAGTGTTTCCTAGGTGCTTTCATGAGACAGAGAAAAGAACAGGAGTGTTTCCTAGGTGCTTTCATGAGACAGAGAAAAGAACAGGAGTGTTTCCTAGGTGCTTTCATGAGACAGAGAAAAGAACAGGAGTGTTTCCTAGGTGCTTTCATGAGACAGAGAAAAGAACAGGAGTGTTTCCTAGGTGCTTTCATGAGACAGAGAAAAGAACAACCAGGAGTGTTTCCTAGGTGCTTTCATGAGACAGAGAAAAGAACAACCAGGAGTGTTTCCTAGGTGCTTTCATGAGACAGAGAAAAGAACAGGAGTGTTTCCTAGGTGCTTTCATGAGACAGAGAAAAGAACAGGAGTGTTTCCTAGGTGCTTTCATGAGACAGAGAAAAGAACAGGAGTGTTTCCTAGGTGCTTTCATGAGACAGAGAAAAGAACAGGAGTGTTTCCTAGGTGCTTTCATGAGACAGAGAAAAGAACAACCAGGAGTGTTTCCTAGGTGCTTTCATGAGACAGAGAAAAGAACAGGAGTGTTTCCTAGGTGCTTTCATGAGACAGAGAAAAGAACAGGAGTGTTTCCTAGGTGCTTTCATGAGACAGAGAAAAGAACAGGAGTGTTTCCTAGGTGCTTTCATGAGACAGAGAAAAGAACAGGAGTGTTTCCTAGGTGCTTTCATGAGACAGAGAAAAGAACAACCAGGAGTGTTTCCTAGGTGCTTTCATGAGACAGAGAAAAGAACAACCAGGAGTGTTTCCTAGGTGCTTTCATGAGACAGAGAAAAGAACAGGAGTGTTTCCTAGGTGCTTTCATGAGACAGAGAAAAGAACAGGAGTGTTTCCTAGGTGCTTTCATGAGACAGAGAAAAGAACAGGAGTGTTTCCTAGGTGCTTTCATGAGACAGAGAAAAGAACAACCAGGAGTGTTTCCTAGGTGCTTTCATGAGACAGAGAAAAGAACAGGAGTGTTTCCTAGGTGCTTTCATGAGACAGAGAAAAGAACAGGAGTGTTTCCTAGGTGCTTTCATGAGACAGAGAAAAGAACAGGAGTGTTTCCTAGGTGCTTTCATGAGACAGAGAAAAGAACAACCAGGAGTGTTTCCTAGGTGCTTTCATGAGACAGAGAAAAGAACAGGAGTGTTTCCTAGGTGCTTTCATGAGACAGAGAAAAGAACAACCAGGAGTGTTTCCTAGGTGCTTTCATGAGACAGAGAAAAGAACAACCAGGAGTGTTTCCTAGGTGCTTTCATGAGACAGAGAAAAGAACAACCAGGAGTGTTTCCTAGGTGCTTTCATGAGACAGAGAAAAGAACAGGAGTGTTTCCTAGGTGCTTTCATGAGACAGAGAAAAGAACAGGAGTGTTTCCTAGGTGCTTTCATGAGACAGAGAAAAGAACAGGAGTGTTTCCTAGGTGCTTTCATGAGACAGAGAAAAGAACAGGAGTGTTTCCTAGGTGCTTTCATGAGACAGAGAAAAGAACAACCAGGAGTGTTTCCTAGGTGCTTTCATGAGACAGAGAAAAGAACAGGAGTGTTTCCTAGGTGCTTTCATGAGACAGAGAAAAGAACAGGAGTGTTTCCTAGGTGCTTTCATGAGACAGAGAAAAGAACAGGAGTGTTTCCTAGGTGCTTTCATGAGACAGAGAAAAGAACAGGAGTGTTTCCTAGGTGCTTTCATGAGACAGAGAAAAGAACAGGAGTGTTTCCTAGGTGCTTTCATGAGACAGAGAAAAGAACAGGAGTGTTTCCTAGGTGCTTTCATGAGACAGAGAAAAGAACAGGAGTGTTTCCTAGGTGCTTTCATGAGACAGAGAAAAGAACAACCAGGAGTGTTTCCTAGGTGCTTTCATGAGACAGAGAAAAGAACAGGAGTGTTTCCTAGGTGCTTTCATGAGACAGAGAAAAGAACAACCAGGAGTGTTTCCTAGGTGCTTTCATGAGACAGAGAAAAGAACAGGAGTGTTTCCTAGGTGCTTTCATGAGACAGAGAAAAGAACAGGAGTGTTTCCTAGGTGCTTTCATGAGACAGAGAAAAGAACAGGAGTGTTTCCTAGGTGCTTTCATGAGACAGAGAAAAGAACAGGAGTGTTTCCTAGGTGCTTTCATGAGACAGAGAAAAGAACAGGAGTGTTTCCTAGGTGCTTTCATGAGACAGAGAAAAGAACAGGAGTGTTTCCTAGGTGCTTTCATGAGACAGAGAAAAGAACAGGAGTGTTTCCTAGGTGCTTTCATGAGACAGAGAAAAGAACAGGAGTGTTTCCTAGGTGCTTTCATGAGACAGAGAAAAGAACAACCAGGAGTGTTTCCTAGGTGCTTTCATGAGACAGAGAAAAGAACAGGAGTGTTTCCTAGGTGCTTTCATGAGACAGAGAAAAGAACAACCAGGAGTGTTTCCTAGGTGCTTTCATGAGACAGAGAAAAGAACAGGAGTGTTTCCTAGGTGCTTTCATGAGACAGAGAAAAGAACAGGAGTGTTTCCTAGGTGCTTTCATGAGACAGAGAAAAGAACAGGAGTGTTTCCTAGGTGCTTTCATGAGACAGAGAAAAGAACAGGAGTGTTTCCTAGGTGCTTTCATGAGACAGAGAAAAGAACAGGAGTGTTTCCTAGGTGCTTTCATGAGACAGAGAAAAGAACAGGAGTGTTTCCTAGGTGCTTTCATGAGACAGAGAAAAGAACAGGAGTGTTTCCTAGGTGCTTTCATGAGACAGAGAAAAGAACAACCAGGAGTGTTTCCTAGGTGCTTTCATGAGACAGAGAAAAGAACAACCAGGAGTGTTTCCTAGGTGCTTTCATGAGACAGAGAAAAGAACAACCAGGAGTGTTTCCTAGGTGCTTTCATGAGACAGAGAAAAGAACAACCAGGAGTGTTTCCTAGGTGCTTTCATGAGACAGAGAAAAGAACAGGAGTGTTTCCTAGGTGCTTTCATGAGACAGAGAAAAGAACAACCAGGAGTGTTTCCTAGGTGCTTTCATGAGACAGAGAAAAGAACAGGAGTGTTTCCTAGGTGCTTTCATGAGACAGAGAAAAGAACAGGAGTGTTTCCTAGGTGCTTTCATGAGACAGAGAAAAGAACAACCAGGAGTGTTTCCTAGGTGCTTTCATGAGACAGAGAAAAGAACAGGAGTGTTTCCTAGGTGCTTTCATGAGACAGAGAAAAGAACAGGAGTGTTTCCTAGGAGCTTTCATGAGACAGAGAAAAGAACAGGAGTGTTTCCTAGGTGCTTTCATGAGACAGAGAAAAGAACAACCAGGAGTGTTTCCTAGGTGCTTTCATGAGACAGAGAAAAGAACAGGAGTGTTTCCTAGGTGCTTTCATGAGACAGAGAAAAGAACAGGAGTGTTTCCTATGTGCTTTCATGAGACAGAGAAAAGAACAGGAGTGTTTCCTAGGTGCTTTCATGAGACAGAGAAAAGAACAGGAGTGTTTCCTAGGTGCTTTCATGAGACAGAGAAAAGAACAGGAGTGTTTCCTAGGTGCTTTCATGAGACAGAGAAAAGAACAGGAGTGTTTCCTAGGTGCTTTCATGAGACAGAGAAAAGAACAACCAGGAGTGTTTCCTAGGTGCTTTCATGAGACAGAGAAAAGAACAGGAGTGTTTCCTAGGTGCTTTCATGAGACAGAGAAAAGAACAGGAGTGTTTCCTAGGAGCTTTCATGAGACAGAGAAAAGAACAGGAGTGTTTCCTAGGTGCTTTCATGAGACAGAGAAAAGAACAACCAGGAGTGTTTCCTAGGTGCTTTCATGAGACAGAGAAAAGAACAGGAGTGTTTCCTAGGTGCTTTCATGAGACAGAGAAAAGAACAGGAGTGTTTCCTATGTGCTTTCATGAGACAGAGAAAAGAACAGGAGTGTTTCCTAGGTGCTTTCATGAGACAGAGAAAAGAACAGGAGTGTTTCCTAGGTGCTTTCATGAGACAGAGAAAAGAACAGGAGTGTTTCCTAGGTGCTTTCATGAGACAGAGAAAAGAACAGGAGTGTTTCCTAGGTGCTTTCATGAGACAGAGAAAAGAACAGGAGTGTTTCCTAGGTGCTTTCATGAGACAGAGAAAAGAACAACCAGGAGTGTTTCCTAGGTGCTTTCATGAGACAGAGAAAAGAACAGGAGTGTTTCCTAGGTGCTTTCATGAGACAGAGAAAAGAACAGGAGTGTTTCCTAGGTGCTTTCATGAGACAGAGAAAAGAACAACCAGGAGTGTTTCCTAGGTGCTTTCATGAGACAGAGAAAAGAACAACCAGGAGTGTTTCCTAGGTGCTTTCATGAGACAGAGAAAAGAACAACCAGGAGTGTTTCCTAGGTGCTTTCATGAGACAGAGAAAAGAACAGGAGTGTTTCCTAGGTGCTTTCATGAGACAGAGAAAAGAACAGGAGTGTTTCCTAGGTGCTTTCATGAGACAGAGAAAAGAACAGGAGTGTTTCCTAGGTGCTTTCATGAGACAGAGAAAAGAACAGGAGTGTTTCCTAGGTGCTTTCATGAGACAGAGAAAAGAACAACCAGGAGTGTTTCCTAGGTGCTTTCATGAGACAGAGAAAAGAACAGGAGTGTTTCCTAGGTGCTTTCATGAGACAGAGAAAAGAACAGGAGTGTTTCCTAGGTGCTTTCATGAGACAGAGAAAAGAACAGGAGTGTTTCCTAGGTGCTTTCATGAGACAGAGAAAAGAACAACCAGGAGTGTTTCCTAGGTGCTTTCATGAGACAGAGAAAAGAACAACCAGGAGTGTTTCCTAGGTGCTTTCATGAGACAGAGAAAAGAACAGGAGTGTTTCCTAGGTGCTTTCATGAGACAGAGAAAAGAACAGGAGTGTTTCCTAGGTGCTTTCATGAGACAGAGAAAAGAACAGGAGTGTTTCCTAGGTGCTTTCATGAGACAGAGAAAAGAACAACCAGGAGTGTTTCCTAGGTGCTTTCATGAGACAGAGAAAAGAACAGGAGTGTTTCCTAGGTGCTTTCATGAGACAGAGAAAAGAACAGGAGTGTTTCCTAGGTGCTTTCATGAGACAGAGAAAAGAACAGGAGTGTTTCCTATGTGCTTTCATGAGACAGAGAAAAGAACAGGAGTGTTTCCTAGGTGCTTTCATGAGACAGAGAAAAGAACAGGAGTGTTTCCTAGGTGCTTTCATGAGACAGAGAAAAGAACAGGAGTGTTTCCTAGGTGCTTTCATGAGACAGAGAAAAGAACAGGAGTGTTTCCTAGGTGCTTTCATGAGACAGAGAAAAGAACAGGAGTGTTTCCTAGGTGCTTTCATGAGACAGAGAAAAGAACAGGAGTGTTTCCTAGGAGCTTTCATGAGACAGAGAAAAGAACAGGAGTGTTTCCTAGGTGCTTTCATGAGACAGAGAAAAGAACAGGAGTGTTTCCTAGGTGCTTTCATGAGACAGAGAAAAGAACAGGAGTGTTTCCTAGGTGCTTTCATGAGACAGAGAAAAGAACAGGAGTGTTTCCTAGGTGCTTTCATGAGACAGAGAAAAGAACAGGAGTGTTTCCTAGGTGCTTTCATGAGACAGAGAAAAGAACAGGAGTGTTTCCTAGGTGCTTTCATGAGACAGAGAAAAGAACAACCAGGAGTGTTTCCTAGGTGCTTTCATGAGACAGAGAAAAGAACAGCGCTGAAATAACAACTCCAACTCCATACATTTACTCTTTTTACACTTATTAGAAAAGAGAGAAACCAACTTCAAACCAATAAACCTAATACCTTCCAATTGATATAATGCTTGTCCATTCAGATTCAATGATCAGGGTTGCTCTTTTGTAATGATAATTTTCAAGGACTTTTCAAGCAATAAAGTTGAGAAAAGGAGGGGGGGGGGGGGTTTAAAACAAAAATGTATCCACCACACGTTGCCTAGGCGACCAGCCGCATATTTGAGCTAAGAACGCCTACGAGAGAGAGCACAACCGCCAATGACACAGCGCAGCGATCAGCAAATCGCTG
Organism: Poromitra crassiceps; assembly: GCF_964638095.1. NCBI lineage: Eukaryota > Metazoa > Chordata > Actinopteri > Beryciformes > Melamphaidae > Poromitra > Poromitra crassiceps. The sequence goes on from NC_139652.1 coordinate 13,853,578, forward strand.
TCTGCTTGTTGTAGCCTATTCACCTTATTCTTTGCCCATACAAGGACGCTTCTGCATGACGTCATTTCGTAATCGTCTTTCTGGTTTTAAACACGGAAGTAGAGTACGCCTACCGCAGTCATTTAGACTTGCCAAAAAGCTGTTTTCAAGCTAAAAAAAACCCCAAACTGTTTTAAAGTTTTAATATTTGTCGGGTGAGAACGTAACATATATGTGACCAGTTTATCAGAATAACGCCTATTGGAAATCCTTAACGAGCAGCGAGGACCGGGAGCGCTGACTGTGCTCACACCGGTCGGACTAGCTATCTGTCAATGGTCAAACCCTACTACTACTGGCAGTGAGAAAACACTGTCGATGTTCTTTTGTAACTAACGTTAAATGCCGACCGGGTACAGCCATCGGCTCCTCGCAGCAGTAACGTTATGAACATGTAACTGAAGTTGGCCGCAGTGTAGCTTAATTCTGAATGTTGCCAAACTTCATTCATACTGACGTTTTATTTTGAAAATGGCCGCCAACTAGCATTGAACCGGAAGAACAAATACGTTGCGTCGAACGCGGAAGAGAGAAAAAGTGGGCGTGGTGAATAAGGTGAATATGGAGAGTGATACTGTAGATATGAAGAAAGTGTATCAAGCTTGGCCCACCACTACTGATGACGTATACAAATTGTTAGGTGAATTTTGAGATAACGGCGTGCACGAGGCTCAAACTCAGAGATTCTGGTAGGCTAAATCCAAGCACTTATAGGACCTCTCTATAAATAAAATAACTTTCAAGTCCTTGATTTATTTATTTATTTTAATCCAAGCACTTTCAAGTACTTTCCAGACCCGTGGCAACCCTGTATTATATTGCGAGCCAGAGTGGGAATAATCTCAAACTGTCAATTACAACGCCCAAAAAATATTTCAAACGCCTAAAAACCCATGGGGGTTTTAAGCCACTCCCTCTGTGCTGTGTGGACAGGAAGTTCTTACCTGCTGTTGTTTTGACCTCTATCCACCCAGAGAAGAGCAAGAGGAGGATAGAAGAATGTTACTAAGAAAAAGACGCTGATGGAGTGTGAGACGAGCTGGCAGGCAGGGGGCAGGCAAGAGCTCTGCATGCATGGGCCCCGCCCCCGAGGCAGCGGAGTGCTGCATTTCAATTGGCTATGGAACAAGGATGCAATAGGGACATGATGGCAGCAAACCATCATCAAACTATATTATATAGGCTGATCAACTTTTTGGGGGCGGGCACTGTATGCTATGTATATGTATATGAATGTATATTATACACTGGGCAGTGTGGGCACTATGGTCTGAACAAATGAAGCCAATGTTTAGATAAAAGCACTCCACTGAATAAATGATCAATGTATCACCACCAGTGCAAGACATCTGAATTACATTCATATTCAAGGAACCTAATGCACAAGTTAGTAAAAAAACAACAACACATATATGAATAAATTAATCTAATCTAGATGGGATCATGCAGGTGTGTTGGTCGTGCACATGCACCAGTGCATGCATGCAGCATTATGATCTGAACCTAAAACTCGACTATAACCACAGGCCAAGGTAGACCTAGTCTCGGCTCCCAGACGTTTGGTGAGCTGCGCCACCAAACGTCTGGGAATTTCACTGTCAGAAACTGTCTGTCCGAGCCCGGCGAGAACCGCCGGCAGCAGACACGCCTACATTTATTATTAGAATTTTATTTGGTAGCGGCAATGCCATTTATCATAGTCCTAACACAGGGCATGAAGCTGATATGCTCCAAACACAATTTATAGCTGTGGTTTATTTTACAATCATTTTTCCTACCCGGAAGTGGTCCGCTTGCTACTGTGAAGTCATCAGCAGGCTCTGTAACGTTAGCCTCGGGAGTCGGGTTTATCGCTGGGGGAAAGACCTCTAGCCGCCGGGGCCGGATGAAACACGTCCTATTAACAGGTTATGTTTGTTTCTAAGTGATTAATATGTTTCTCCGCAAATGCGACGATGTTTTGCGAGACACCGGTTCTGCATGAGATCTGCCCCCAGAAAGCAGGCCCGCCCACAACACTCATGATTGGTTCTCCGATGCAAGGCTTCCAACAGCGCCACCTAACGTTATGCAAAGATTTAAATAGTAATATTCTCAGTCTTACAGGAGTGAAACGGATTAAGACTGAGGGCTGAGTCTAAGGTAGACCTAGTCTCGCTGGCCAGCCTCCTCTCCCTTCCGTCCGAGGAGTCTGGCGCCACAGGTGTCCATAACTGGGATAAACCCTCCCCTGCTCTACTCTGCTCTCCCATTGGAGCGACTGTTTCGGTGGCAGCCGGATGTCCGCTCCCGGCTTATTACCAACTCTGTCATTGGCTCCGACCATGTCAATTACAGCGGCTTCTGCTCCCTCCTCCCTGTGTGTCTCTGTAAACAGTGCCCTGCCGCCTCAGTGAAAACAACAACGCTAACTAGTTCGCAAGCTAACGGCAGAAACCTACACGCTAGCTCGTTGCTACGCGCTGAAAACGGCAAGTTGGATTGTTGGAAACTATTTTCCAAGGGCACTGCCGCTAAGCGCCGCCCATCGCAATCCCACTATAGAGACCTGCGGCGCCAGACTCCTCGGACGGAAGGGAGAGGAGGCTGGTCAGCGAGACTAAGGTAGACCTAAATCTGCATGCAATAAAACCTTTTTCTGGTCCATTAAAAAAAAAAAGCAAAACCTTGTCCAGGTGGTTTATAGTGTGATATTACTCTCCATAACTTGGAAAGTCCATAAAGTAAGATGATAAAGGGATAACTTTTAATGGGGCGAATTAATGAGAGCATTCAACTTGGCCTAATGGCAAATTACAGCGTGCAGGCTGTGAAGGCATGCTGTTTAAAATAAGGTAGAAGATAGGAGGAGTTATCTATATACATGTCTCTAGTATTTAATTGCAAATACAGACACGATATTATCACTGTATGCACTAAAGATGGTTGCCTGACTGAAACACGTAATTCTCCCATCATTAATTTTTGACTGGCAGTCAAACTGACATACCTAGTGGCAGAAAACGGATGATAAAGTTTAGAGTCATGTTTCCCTGTCCTGCTCCTCTCCACATACCTGCTAGCGCTTTCTGCCCAGCAGCATGATAGGCTACAATAAACTTGTGGCCTTCCCTCTCCTCCGTCTTCGTCTCCAGACCAGGAAACTGCGTCTTGATGGCTTTGTGGATCAGCGTCCGCTTCTCTTTCGTATCATCCACCACCTGCACATAGAAAGAAAGGACAAAAACCTAGTCCTCCTCTTGAGAGTGTGTGTGTATCCACCACGTAGGTTTTGACACGATGGCATAGAATAAGTTGAATGATTTCATCAGTGTGTTAATATGCCTGGGGGAACGAATACACTTTTGGTAATGTCATGATTCACAAACGCGTTTATTTCTTTGCAGTGCTCTTGTCCTCACTTAGTGTCAGTCCTCTTTGTTTGCCACGTCTACCATTGTGTTCTTAAGCATATTCTGGAGTTGTGATGTCTTATTAATTGCCCCATTTCCAAAATTAGCGCTTTTGTTTTTCTGCCCTTGCACATGTCGCCCACTCTAAAACAAGTGCCCGCGTCTCACTGTGACTAAAAGGTTACGTGTCACTGGATTAAAGTCTAAAACATCATTTAGCAGAGAGAGTCCTCCAGTGGTGAAGGCGCAAAGTCGACTCACTTCAATTGAGATACTGCCCTCTTTGTTCTTGAAGAACTGCAGCTCCCCGAGCTGCTGTTTCTGCTCCTCGGTCAGCACATCGGAGTCCTCTACCGGCTGCGGGGCCTCTGGGACCTCCTAACCACAGGACCAACCCAACACCAAAACATATCAACATGAAGGTATGGTCTGGCAGGGTGAGGGCTGAGAAACCCAGGCCTTCACCGGCCTCACACAACAACGCTAACACTACATCAAGGAATGTGTCATTTGACCAGACGGCAGAGACTGGATTTCTACTACGTCGATTCATACAGTTAGGACAGATTAAGTTCTCACCCAATTTATACATCGTTTACTTCTGGCTGTATCACATTCAGAACCATCATAAATCAATCAATCAGAGTAATGTTACACGTATCACGCCTCTGCAACTTGATGACAAGTTTGAGTCTTCATTCTCTGGTTTCTGACTTAGGGAGAGAGATGAAACATCCTCACAATAATATATATACATTTTAATTCAGTGGTATTATTCCCCTTTCAGACAGAGTCAAGAGAGGTGACATCATTGATGGTCATTTAATCTAATATCTCACCTCAACCTCTGGAGGAATCGAGAGGTCGTCCAATTGGACGGTCTTCCCTTGTTTGTTGATCTCGTGCACCACAAAATCGGAATACCTGAACACAAACCACATGTCAACTGTTACAGTCCCAATTAATTAATTTACAGGAAAAGTATGCAAAGTCTTAACCTACACTAGAGAACGTACCTTTCCTTCAGGATACCAGAGAAGCCCTCGTGGTCACTGACAAACTTCAAAATGCCCACATCCAACTCTGTGAGCCCATGCTTCATCATGTCAGCAAAGGTCTCGCCGTCTTCCTCTCCATCCTCCTTGCCGCTTCCCTCTCCCTCCGGCTCTCCCTCTGCAGCATCTCGTTGGGAGTGACCTCCATTCTTCTGATCCTTCTGGACCCTGGCTCTCTTCGTAGGGACGTCCCCTTCCTCCTCTGCCTCTTCCTCTGGACAGCCCCTCTTCTCTCCCCCTTGGGCAGGGACCAGCATGGGCTCTGATTGCTCCATGGCTACCAAGCTGTGGAAGGGACACAAGAGAGGGGTGTTGCACTTGCAAACAAAACACACCCCAGTGAACTTATCTGATCATTACCCTCTACGAGCAAAATCATTTTAATATGATGCACCAGTCACTTTAACTTACTATGCTTTATAAAGCCATGACTTAACCACACGCCGATTTGCCAGCAAAGCCTGGCTACACTAGTCTAAGATTATCTTGTATTCTTCTAGAATTGTTTTCTTTTTTGAAGACATTTGATTATATTGCTCAACCATCTTATTCCCCAAAATCAGCTCAAATAAATTCACAGTCTTATGTCAGATGTGTGCTCCTGTTTCTGATCTAAATTGTGACCTTTGTACATGTTTTAGTATTTCCTGTTTCTGTAAGTAGTGTGTTGTTAATATTGCATCGCATTGTTTTGCACCGTTCATGATTGCACTGAATACGTCGTGAATCCAAGATCAAGTTTTGTTTTGTGGAGACACCCATGATTTAGAAAACGATGCTACTACTGCTGACTTACTGTTTGCTGAACTGAGGTAACGTTAGCAAGAGAGAGGTGTGGATGTGGTGGAACACACTTTGCTCACAGCTGTTCCAGACACGCAGAGACTTGCTGGCGGACCCAAAGGTGATCTTGATGCAGGTACTGTTAACGTCACAAGAAATATGGAACAAATGGGGGAAGACATTGCTTTCATCGCCAAGTTAGATTTTTAATAACAACGCAGCTAGCGCACTCGTATTGTCACAACAATGACGGAGCAGAGTCAGCTAGCTACAGTTGGTGTAGCTACGTTAGCTGCAGAACAAACAAACTTGGATAAATCGCCAGTACTGATAATAACACAATAGATACAGGTTGCTGTTACCAGCACAAAAGCCTGCGTTTGACTCTTTACCTGGGTCTGGTGAGGTTCAGCAGGCTGCGCACGGTCAGAAACGCCAGACTTCCCTCCTCACACACGTGTCTGTGCTTGATTCCGGAAACAGATCCTGCCATAAAGCCCTCCCACTGCAAACGATTGGATAAAGACCTGCCAATCAAATCACAGAATCAGCTACTTGCTTTTTGCATGTTTGATTATTTTATAAAGAAATGACAACAATCGCAGCTACAGTGGTTCCCAACGTGGGGTCCACTGAGTCTCATGGATCCTTGGAGGAGTTACAGGAGAACTGTAAGTAGTCTAGTGTGTAGAATTTAGTCCAGAGATGCGGCTAACAAATATCTTTCACCGCCCACTCATACGTAAGTTCCTAATACAGAGAGATCAGAGCAGCAGTGGTAGCACAGCGGCGCCGTGGCTTAGTTGGTTAAAGCGCCTGTTTAGTAAACAGGAGATCCTGGGTTCAAATCCCAGCGGTGCCTTTTCACAATTGTCATAAGTCAAGGTCTATTTCACAGAGACCCAAACGCACATGAACTCAGCAAGATACAGCTATTGCATTTTTTTGTCTGCTTCTTTTTTTTGGATATCTCACAATTGCATCCCCCCAGTGGAAATATAGCCTTTAACGTGTAATGGTGACTGGTGAGCTTGAGTGATTGCATGCTAAAATGGCTTGTGATGCACAGTATCCCCAGAAACTGCCTGAAGAAATATCTAAATTATAATAGGATGAGATACGGCTAATAAATATCTTTCACCGCCCACTCATATGTAAGTTACGAATGGAGCGAGATCAGAGCAGCAGTGGAAGCACAGCGGCGCCGTGGCTTAGTTGGTTAAAGCGCCTGTTTAGTAAACAGGAGATCCTGGGTTCGAATCCCAGCGGTGCCTTTTCACGTCTAGATATTACAACGGCACAGTTTGCAGAATTACAGACTGAATTCAGATTCAGATTCAGATTCATTTATTAAGGACTGCACAACAAGTCGGCACATTTTGCTTTCGGTACAGCAATTGTTATAGCACATGAATATTGTGTCAGCATGAGACATTACAGTAGCCTACATAGTATATGGCAACATAAATACAGAACATTCAACATATACATTGCTGGAGAGGTATGCAGTGAGGTTTCAGAGGTGAGTGGAGCTCAGAAACCTGATGGCAGTGGGGAAAAAACTGTTTTTGAATCGTGTTGTTTTAATTGTCACAAGGCAAGGTCTATTTCACACAGAGACCCAAAAGCACATGAACTCATGTGCCTGCTTCCTTTTTATGGATATCTCACAATTGCACCCCCCCAGTGGAAATATAGCCTTGTAATGGTGACTGGTGAGCTTGAGTGATTGCATGCTAAAATGGCTTGTCATGCAGTGCCCCCAGAAACTGCCTGAAGAAATATTTAAATTATAACAGGATGTGTTTGTTGGAGCTTTGAATAAATGCCTGCAGTTGTTTGGAGAGCACCAGGAGCAGCTAGACCAAGACAAATAATTCCAGTTTATTTGAGATTAAGGTGCTACGTTCTCATGCTAACCTGGAATTAACCTGGAATAAGTGAGAGATAAGACAATAACTTAAAGCAGGACTAAACCCCAAAACACTTTTTTTCAACTTTTAACCTTTTGGGGTGGTGTGTGAAGAATTCTGGTCAAAATGTCCACATTTGAGACTAAACTGTTACCATTGTACCATTTGTATCATTTTCAGCTGCATAAATTCCCTCTATGGGTTCAAACCTGCTTTTTTTTGCCCTCAAAAATGCACAAAATGTGGTACAACCTGACGTCATGATGAACCAAAGACTATGGGATTTCAAGATAGTAACTTCCCTACTCCCCCTGTACCCTTTCCCGGCTCCTCACAACTCCAAGCCTATTCCCATGATGTCACAAGCATTTTCCTACCAATATATACACACAGCTCATTGGCTGTTTGTGTCACTTGACCTGTTAATCACCTGTTAATTGATTACAATCACCTGTTATTTTCCTACCAAGATGGCCATGTGGTAATACTATCAATAAAAGCCACTATAATCATAAATAGAAATAAAAGGAAGGAAATGGCATTGTGTTGCTGTAAATCATTCCCAACCTTTTTCATATTAAGGAGCCCTAATTTAGTTTACATTGGGGCAATCCATAGTATGGCTCTACCAACTAACAGGCTGGTTAGCTCAGATGGTAGAGAACCAGACTTACAATTTAACAATCTTGGCGCTGACGGTTGAAATCTCACCTGGAGTAAGTGTTTATTTGATAAGGATTTCTTTCACTTTATATTAGGGTACACAAAAAGAGTAACAAATGGACAGGTAATGATTCAGTACTCATAAACTACTGAGTATGATGCACCACTTTACAATAGGGTACACAAAAAGAGTAAGTAATGGACAGGTAATAATTAAGTTATTAGTAACTAACAATTAACTATATACTCATAAACTGACCATTGACTAACCATTAACTAATGAGTAATTACTCTACTAAGGAGCTAACAACTAATCATGAACTAATGATTAACTAGCCTACTATACTCACAATGTGGCCTTAACTAATGATTAACTAATATATTCACAAACTGACATTTATTAATCATTAATAAACGATTAACTACTCTACTCATGGAACTGACCGACTAATCAGTAGCCTAACTAATGATTAACTACTATAGTCACGAGCTGACATTTAGTAATCATTAAGTAATGATTAACTACTCTACTCAGGAACTAGATACTAATCATTAACTAATGACTACCTACTCATTAACTATGATTAACTAGTGATTGACTAATGACAAATTATTCATTAGCTACTCATTAACTAACTATTAGTTCATGATTCGTTTACTAGTAACTACTACCTTATTTGTGTACGTTATTGTAAAGTGTTACCCACAAGGGTTTCACCATGTGACAAAAATCACCTATGCGCCTTCTCATGTCACATTGTTTGGAGCATTGGCAGTAGGCTACTGGTTGAACTTGATACAACTTTTCATGATGGTTATCAAGATTTTTATTTTTAATCAGAAGCTATAATCCTTCCTTTGAGTCACCTAACATAGATCAAGTAGACTATGCTAATAGGTAATAAAAAAGGAATTCAAGCTTGATTCAAGTTTAAAAAATAAAGTAAAATTAGGCTATAGCCTAAATCTACACAATTGTGTAGCCTATTAAATGGGTTGATTTCACTCAATTGAGTAATATGACATGGAAATTGGGATGACAGAGTAGACTTAAACTCATTGTTGTGCAGGAGGATGCACAAAATGAAAGTTGCAAATGTGCAAAATGAACTGTGCAAAAGTTGTGAGGCCACGTAGGACTGAACGCGATTCCCGCTTCAAACGACAGAGGGCGTGCGAGTCCTCCAAAGGCAGAGGTTGTTAGTGTGATGGTGTGTGAGTGAATGTGCGTGTGTGCGTGTATGTGGTGTGTATGATGAGAGAGAGAGAGAGAGAGAGAGAGAGAGAGAGACACAGAGAGAGAGCGAGAGAGAGAGAGAGAGAGAGAGACACACACACACAGAGAGAGAGAGAGAGAGAGAGAGAGAGAGAGAGAGAGAGAGAGAGAGAGAGAGAGAGAGAGAGAGAGAGAGAGAGAGAGAGAGAGAGAGAGAGAGAGAGAGAGAGAGAGAGAGAGAGAGAGAGAGAGAGAACCCGGCTCGCTCCTGCTGAGGGAGAGGAAACATGAGCTCCAGGAAAGGTGCGTATCAGCCCACTCGTGTTCAGTGAAAGGTTGGCGGAAATTACGCGCGGTGCGCACAGGGTCATTCTGGCGTTCTTCTTGCTTAAACGATGCGGTGGTGACCCGGGCCACAGCCAGCTCTAGAGACTGATCCTCTGTGTGTTGTTCTCTCTCCCTCCTGTCCCTCCTCCTGCAACCCTTCTTCCCCGGACTCGGACGTCGGTCTATCATGCCCGTGAATAAACACAACATCACCCCGGCAGTGATGGCCATCCAGGCCAGGAAGAGGAGGCCGAAGGGGAAGAAAGACAAAGCGGCTGCTCACCATCGGAGGTAAGCGGGGCTGAGAGTGAGTGTTTTGCTGGGTTTGGTTTGTTGACAGGTCGGTCCCTCACCGGGTGCGTCGGCGCGGCGGTGCAGGAGGAGGACACTGTGCGCACATATGGCAAAGACGCACACACTCCGTGCGAGGGCGATGGCGCCGATGAGATGCTGGGTTTTCTCCCCATAGACTTACCATTTCTGTGCCCTTATAGCATAAAACTGTGGAGTGTAGTTAACTGCCAGCGCAGAGTAGCTGGACCATGGAGGATAATAATAATAACCCACAGGTCCCCATACATACTGGACCCATCATGGCAGCTATACTATGTTGTATTTTGTCTGTCAAAGGGGGCTTTTGCTGACTGCCGGGCGCTTTATCTGGATGGGGGGTTGGTTGCAAAAGGAGATTTGACAGATGTGGCAGCAGGCAGCTTATTTCCTTGGCCACATTCGCAGTGATGTCAGCACCAATAAGGACCCCGAATAAACGCATCAATTTGTCGGCTAGCGTATTTGGGAATCTCTCTCTCTGTCTTGGTTTAAGTTGTAACTTTTATTGCATTTTTAAGGGCAAAGCTTGAGGGCAGATGTAGCCTATTCCTAGTGTTTGACCATTCTGTTTGACACAGGTTTAGCATGGTCCTCTTGCAGAGAGCACGTAGTACCGGCGTTTCCAGCGTGATTTGCAGTGTGGCTTGGTGTGTGTGTGTGTGTGTGTGTGTGAGCAGCGCAGTGCATGTGAATTGGAGTGGAGAGAGTGGGGGCTTTACTTCATGGCACGATGCTATTGGAGCGACGTCACCGGCAGCCAAAGGCATCAATTAGGTGATACCATGGCATGGCCACACCGCGGGGGGTCTGCGCTGCTGCTGGGGTGTGCTGCAATGACTTCATGTTTGTTAATATTCCCAGAACAGCATTACGGAGTTATTATGCTCTGCAAATATGTTGATTTTTTAAAACTGTGAAGTAAAAAATATAGCTGTCAGTGGCCTACCGGTAGCCTTGTTTCTCTTGCCTCAGGATTTGTGTTTCTAGAAACACGTATCAATATATCTATATCACTCGAGCCTTGTCACCAATACGTCTCCCTGCCTTTTGCCCAGTGCATGCTGGCCTGGCATGCCCTGAAAAGGACTGATACAGAACAGAATTAATGAATGAATCCATTTAAGATAATAACACTTGATTCAAGAAAATCCTTGGCACAAGTTGATTTGCATTTGAAACATGAGACAGCTCACCCAGCAGATATGTTTTGTGTATTCAGGGAGGGGGGGGGGGGCATTCTCAGGGTGACAGAATTTATTTTGCAGTGTAGACAAGTGTAGTGATGTAATGATAGATAGGGGAGGGGAGGGGAAAAAATGGGCGTCTAAACGCAGTTAGTGACGGACAAGCCCGTCTTTTATTGTCACACAGTCACACACCAATTAGCATGCGGCCACAAACACACTCATGCTGACGGTGGCCGGTGAAATTTGTCCTCTGCATTTAACCCATCCAGGCTTGTCCTTTCCTCCGGGGGGCAGGCCAGGAGCAGTGGTCGCTTTTTCTTTCCAGCGCCCGGGGACCAACTTCGGGTGTTGTCGTCACTGGTCGGATGACGATCTTCTGCATGTTTTTAGTGGGGGGGTTATGTACGGAGGAACCCCCTGGGGGAGCACGGGGAGAACATGCAAACTCCACACAGAAAGGCCCTTTCGACGAGATACCCCACCTGGGCAGTGGGCACTGAGGATATGGGGGGGAACACAACTCCAGCGCCCACAGCGTCCTAGGCGAGAATCAAACTCAGGACCTTCTAGCTGTGAGGCGACAGTGCTACCGACTGCGCCACCGTGTCTAGGTAGTGCAGTGGTAGATTCCCCGCCTACAACACAAGGGTTGCAGGTTCGAGTCCTGTGTTATACCTCCGGCTTGTTTGGGCGTCCATACAGGCAGAATTGGTCGTGTCTGCGCCGGGTGAAAAGCTGAATTAATCAGAATCAGAATAACTTCATAAGGGGAAATTGAGTCATGCTACAGTTGCTCTCACTCAGGCATGGAAAAATGTAAACATCACACATTATAAGAGGCATAGGAATGTACCATAAACAATAAGATAGAAGAAAATAGAAGTTGCGTAGCCTATGTGTACAGTAAAGTGTCA
>NC_139652.1:13870399-13875399 GCF_964638095.1 Poromitra crassiceps
TAGAAGGTTGCCGTGAGGTTAGTCTATGAACAACTCCAGAGGACCTGCAGAGCACACCCTTATAGGTCCCGACTATGACATCACACTGCGTAGTGACATCATCAGTAAGGCCATCAGAGACATGATTTAAGACACTTATGAATCATGACATCATCACCGTCTGCGACATCATCAGATGATCTATGACATCATAGTAGGAATGATGACATCATCCTAACAGTACCCTCCCCTCAGTAACACATGCTGCCTGGCATATAGCAAATTCGCACTCGTTTCCTTTACCAACATATCAAATTATCCAGTCCAGTCCACATTAAAAACATTGTTCTGTTGTCCATGCATATTTAGGCATTTAAATGAGACAGGCCACAGCAACATGCGTTGGTGGTATAGTGGTTAGCATAGCTGCCTTCCAAGCAGTTGACCCGGGTTCGATTCCCGGCCAACGCATTGCTTTTTGGAGGTTTTATCAATTGTATTTCTAATAACTAGTGGACCCGTGGGAGTTAGAGCCCCTCTGGGAGTTAGACCCCCTCTGGTCTGGAACACAGTGGTCTCCAAAGCCTAAGGGACACTCAAATTATTTTTCTTCTTCTTCGAATGGCTTTCTGGCAGACTGGATGCCTTGCGGCACATTGCTGCCTCTCACAGTTGGATGGTCTCACTCCCTGGTTCTTCTTCTTTCAAGTTTCTGGTGTTTCTCACACCTCAATCTTGGCTGCTGCGCCCCGTCTCCTGTTCCTCCGCTCCTCATCCCTCCTGAGCAACACCTCGTCTCATGTTCCTTCGCTCCTCATCTCTCCTGAGCAACGTGCCTTCACTTTCGTGAAGGGGTCCTCCGTTAATAGAGATTTCAGCCCAGGGGCGGAACCACTCGACACAGGTCGAGTGGTTCTCACTCGACCTGTGTCAGATGCGCCACTTGTCCTGTTCCGGCTCTGCTCCCAAATTCTTTTTTTTGCTCATTTTGCTCATTTATTTGCACTGGCGCTGGGAGGTCCCCGTAGTGTTGCCAGCCTTCGGTCAAGAGCAGCTACCAAGAAAGAGCCCAGGTCCCATCAGCAGCCTAGCTCTGAGCAGCTTGGCTATCAACAATTTGTTGTTGGCTCTGCCTTTGGGAACGGCAACGTTGGTTGAAGCTCAGCCTTTAGATTATGCGGAGCCTTCTGGTGCTCCGCCCTCTGAGCTTGCGACACCCCCCTTGGCTCCGTCTTCTGAGTTTGGAGCATCCGCTGAGACTCCGCCTTCAGAGTCTGCAGCATCTCTGTTGGCTCCGTCTTCCAAGTTTGGAGTGTACTCTGTGTACCCGACTCCACCTTCGGAGTCCGCAGCATTTCTGTTGTTGCGTCAGAGACACCATCTGATGATCATTGGACACCAGGTGGTGTCGGTAGAGGGGAGGGTACTGTTAGGATGATGTCATCATTCCTACTATGATGTCATAGATCATCTGATGATGTCGCAGACGGTGATGATGTCATGATTCATAAGTGTCTTAAATCATGTCTCTGATGGCGCTTACTGATGATGTCACTACGCAGTGTGATGTCATAGTCGGGACCTATAAGGGTGTGCTCTGCAAGTCCTCTGGAGTTGTTCATAGACTAACCCCACGGCAACCTTCTGCACAGTTCCCATCTTCGAACTTTGCAGACTCAGCTATCAAGTGCTACAGTGTTCCTAGTTATCGAGACTTCAGTTTACCAAGTGTGTCTTGGACATTAAGTATCTGCACCTAAATCCACCAGTCTCACAGCAACCGTATGTGTGTCTGTGATACAGTAGTAGGAGCTGAGGCAATGAAAGGTTAGTGTTACTGGCTATGTAGGCTACACACTCATGTCCCACATCATGTCATGTGCAGGCCTGCTATTCAAACAAAGGGCTAAAGACACCCCTGACTTGTTGTCGTCTAATAGGCTGCAGTACACCCCAGGTTCCACCGCAAAATCCGTCTGTGGTCGACTCACCATCACAGTCTTTCAGAGGCTGTAGCGGGCTCATTTTTTAAGCGGTGCAGCCGCTTCTATAAATGACTTTGTGTGTTTATGGCGAGATGTGTGCACCGTGATTTATGGGAGACAAGGAAGGGGGTGTGGCCCCGCCCCCAGCTCCTCCGTCTGCACACTGTGTGTGCACAGAGGACACACACAGAGACAGCTAAGGCACAGGGCAGGCGGAGAGAGACTCAAATCCACGAGAGCGTTTCATCGGTAATGCACGCACGCACGTCACATTCACGTGACACGCACGCACGCATAGTTTAAGATGCGTCTGGGAAATTAATGGCAAATTCATTCCTCAGTGGCCTTGTACCAGCTCAGTGGCCTTGTGGTTTGAGTGTCCGCCCTGAGACTGGGAGGTCGTGAGTTCGATCCCCGGCCGAGTCATACCAAAGACTATAAAAATGGGACCCACATGCCACACTCAGTGCCACCCTTGCTTGAGTCTGTGCCCCACCTGGGCCACCCCAGTCAAAATGGCCTGGGCACACCACTGGCTCGAGCTACTAACTCTAGCTGAGGAGGCTGTGGTTCAGGAGGAGGTTCACCTATTTTCAGATCAACTGTATCAATCAATGAGGGGAAATAAGGTGTGTGTATGTTACTACTCACCTTGGATAGTTTACCCACCTCTGTATATTTACCACTACACCCCTGGGTATAGTACTGCAGTGGAAGAAACATATTAGCTGTATCCTGTAAGGACCTGGACGATGGTTATCTAAGGTGTTATTGCAGGAAAACACTCTATTCTATTGAGTATACCGCTGAATATAAACTGCTATAATCACTATCTCCAGCCACCCATTTGTTTCCATTGAGTTACCTAATCGGTTAACTAATAGCAACACATAGGTGTGCTCTGCAGAAACACACAGAGAACATGTCGCTCATTCTTTTCTTTGATGGGTCGACATGGCTTTTATCCATTTCAAATTTGTATTTCTCACTTTATCAACCATTAAACTTACCAAATATTTGAACTGTCACTTAAAATAAATGGACCACCATGCCTTTGTTTTGTATGTTGCCATAGCAACACTTCCTGTATGACTGCAGTAATAGACCCATATAGCAGTAATGACAGAGGCCTAGAGAACGGGCCTAAGTGGTCATGATTATGGGCACAACGGTGTGATGCATTAGGTACGAGGCTGAGCTGAGCAGCGCCGGAGCCACCCGGGCCTTTTACAATGCTTACCAATGCACGTCTCGTCTTCTTCAAAATGCTGCACTCACATAGAAAAAGCAGGAGAAAACTAAAGAGATCACTAAAGCCCCTGGATTACCACAGTAGAAACCAGTAATAAAGCACATGCTGATTTTAAACTGCCCGTTATTATACTTACTGCCGCTAGTAATGTATATTATATGTTTTATTAATACCCCTTTCACTCCACTATTGATCTATTGTAGGCAGTGTTGGGCAAGTTACTTTCAAAATGTAATATACTACATATTACTAGTTACTGTCATTTGAAAGTAATAAGTTACTTTACAATATTACTTTCTGTGTAGAGTAAGAAGAGTACTTGACAAAGTAACTGGTATAATATTACTTAAATCCTATAAGTAATAAGTTATATTACTGAGTTACTGCTAAAAGTAATATATTACATGTAATGTGTTACTTTTGTAATGAGTTACCCCCAACACTGATTGTAGGTTGACTGGCGGTGTGACAGGGTCGCCCCGGGTGAGTGGACCCCACAGAAGGCTCAGTGGGAATGTTCAGTAGTACCCATGTCACTCTGTGTCTGGAGCATTATCTGCCAGGTGCAATACAGAATGTAAACGTCTGCTTTTCATAACATTATGTGACAAAATAATATTAATAACAACCAGATTTCCAGGTGTATTCAAGAAACCACCCATCTCTTTAGTTTGATTCCCTCACTCCACTCTTATCTATTTAGTGTCCTTGATTCTTGCTTAGAAGCACGTTGGTCTCTGCCACCCATTGTTGCTGCTTTTATTCACCTCTTCAGTGTTACTTATTGTAAGATGCTGCAGTACCGCTCTCTGCCTTTGTTGTGACTGCCATATATTTGTGATATGAAAAAAAATACAGGCATTTTCACCAAATGACTTGAATAGCTCGCTTCATGATGGTGGATAACCTGCGCGCGTGGGTGAAGTAGTAGGAAGTGAGTGTGTTTTTTTTAGCCGCAGCCAGAGTGAGTAGCAGGATGCTAAGTGAGTAAAGTTAGCATAGTTAGCAGCTAAAGACCTTAGAACGTCACAGTGCATTATGTTTGCTCCTGTACTGAAACAAAGTGCCAGTTCTCCACAGTTAGTTGTTCCAGAATCACCATTTACTGGACTTTTTCATTCATTTCCTGCCATTTTAACCGATGCCCCACAATGATAATAGTCAACAGACGAGCCTAAATTCCTGTTATACCCAGTGTTGGGGGTAACTCATTACAAAAGTAACATATTACATGTAATATATTACTTTTAGCAGTAACTCAGTAATATCACTTATTACTTATAGGATTTCAGTAATATTATACCAGTTACTTTGTCAAGTAACTCAAGTTACAAATTGAGTTACATTTGATTAAATCAAAGCACATATTTCAAAAAGATACAATCATTTCCTAATCAAACTGTGTGTTTTTATGCAAATAACCACTACAGATGACAATAACAAAGGAAAAGAATAACATTTAGAATTTTGGATTGTTTACACTGACTTCAAGGCGGTTTCAATTATTTTTCGGGATGGTTCCGGGGCGACAATGTCATTCTGCTGCTGCTGTTATTTTGGTGAAAGTAATGCAAAAGTATTGTAATAAGTAATGAGTTACTCTACACATAAAGTAATATTGTAAAGTAATGTATTACTTTCAAATGAAAGTAACTAGTAATATGTACTATATTACATTTTGAAAGTAACTTGCCCAACACTGGTTATACCAGGCAGGCGGGCTTGGTGTTCAATTGAATTGCTTACTATACAGGATGCATCCAGATCAGCACACATCATATTCC
>NC_139652.1:13880399-13895399 GCF_964638095.1 Poromitra crassiceps
AGCCGATACATCTACTTGCATATTTGAGACTTTCATGAAGTGGGAAAACTAAAGAAAATAATAATAATAAATAAATGTTGTTTTGTTTGTCACCATTAATAAAAAAAAATCCTCTCCTTTTATCAGTAATGATGGGGATGCTTGTCATGCATTCCTATATGAGCTGCTTCCTCTGTGGTGAGAGGTGCCGGAGTGCGAATGATTTCCCCCCAGGTGGCTACAGTCAGTGGCAGGATCTGAGATCTGATTTCATGTAGTAGAAGTAGGCCACTCCAGTAGGTGTTGAAGTAGGCTCTCCTGAAGAGGAGCTTCCTATAGCAGTGCTCCAGTAGGTGTTGAAGTAGGCTCTCCTGAAGAGGAGCTTCCTATAGCAGTGCTCCAGTAGGTGTTGAAGTAGGCTCTCCTGAAGAGGAGCTTCCTATAGCAGTGCTTCTCAAACTGTTTCACGTCAAGGTGGACCCCTAAACGGACACAAATTAGACCACGGACCCCCATTTGATAAGACTTTGTCCCAGGGTCCACCATCTGATATGTTTATTTTTGCTTTTAGATGTTTTATTACAGAAAGTGTATGAAACTCATGACCAAAATAGCCATACAAATATTGAGGCCATTTACACCTGGCGCTAACATGCGTTTTCTGTGATCAGATTGTGTTTTATCACTTGAAATGCCAGGTGTAAACACCCCCAAAACGCATTGAAGATGGATTGCAATCTGATCGGCCAAACCACCTCCGGAGGTGGTCAGGGATGCATTGTGTACACATTGAACACAAGTGTAAATGCAATGTGTCCTCTCAATCTGGATACAGCAACTTTATGCGGATTGAGAGGACAACCATTTGTGCAATCTGATTGCAATCAGATTGCAGAAAACGCATGTTAACGCCAGGTGTAAATGGAATCAGGCTGAAGTGATAAAATACAATCTGATTGCAATCTGATCACAGAAAACGCATGTTAGCGCCAGGTGTAAATGGCCTCTCTGTTACTGTGGATGGTATTATAGTGAAAATAAATGATCCCCCTTTTGCTGGGGACCCCCTGCCACCCCCTCAAGGACCCCTGGGGGTCCCCAGACCCCACTTTGAGAACCACTGTCCTATAGAGCTCAACAGTCATGTGACTTTTCGTGACGTCATTTTGCCCCGGAAGTAAGTTCCGCATTCATTTTCTCCACAGACATTTTGATAAATCCTTATATCACGAGTTTTAAGGCTGGAACCAAGCCAACCCGTGAGTGACCTACTGAATTGTTCGTGAGTGACCATAAAACATTCGATTTAAGCAAGAACAAAAACGTTGTTATTTTTTGTTCTTGCTTAAACCAAATGTTTTATGGACGCTCACGATTCTCTGGAAGATGGTTGGCTTGGTCCCAGCCTGAAAACTCGTTATATAAGGATTTATCGAGATGTCTGTGGAGAAAATGAATGCGGAACTTACTTCCGGGGCAAATGACGTCACGAAAAGTCACGTGACTGTTGAACCCTATTCACACACTCGCTTTTCCAACAGCTGTTGGTTATTCCAGGGGCGCTGGCAGGCAGGCCACCCCCTGGACCTGTCCTAAAGTTGAGTGTTTTTAGCACAGACAGCCAGACAGCAGCTAGCGAGCGAGCATGCCAGCGCTATAAGCTAAGCTGTCATTATGTGAACCTTCAATCCACACTTTTACAGTCATGTTCTTTGTCTCGTTGCAGAGGCTCACAGCACCCTGGGGTGGGTTTTCCACTGGATTCCGCCCCCTTTTTCAAAATTGACATTTGTAAGACTAAGATGGTTACAGGGATGTTGCTCAAGTCTCGCCGAACATGAACCCAGCGAGCACAAGATCCAAGCAAACGCACCACATCGATCAGACTGAAGTAGCAAGGGATTAAAAGGTATTAATTAAAGCAAGGAATGAAAGGCGTATATTTAGATGGTGGGTGGTCTGAAATAGGATTTGGAGCTTAAGTCACGCTTCTTGTGAACTGAGGTCTCCTCAGTGGCAGCCAGCAGCCATCAAGGAGGGAGGAAGAGAAGGAAGGACATGTCATTCTGACAGGGAGCTTATCACAGCTGGGGAGGGTGAGGAGGAGGAGGAGGAGGACTTGGCACACTCTCACTCACTTCTGCCACCTGCTGGCCAAACAGAGAAAATAGGGAGGACAACTGATTGTCTATTCTATCATCTTTGATGCATTTCATGCATGATGTGCAGTAAAACAGCTCATTGTTTTCCTCTGGGGAGAGAGAGTGCTGCCTCCCAACTAGGCCGCAGCGCTGTACCCTTGGCGTCGCGCACCGCTCGAGTTTGCCACCGTGCGCGCTGAGGTTAAAGTTCAAATTGTTTAAACTGTGACATAAGCAGTGTTGGGGGTAACTCATTACAAAAGTGACATATTACATGTAATATATTACTTTTAGCAGTAACTCAGTAATATAACTTATTACTTATAGGATTTCAGTAATATTATACCAGTTACTTTGTCAAGTAACTCAAGTTACAAATTGAGTTACATTTTATTAAATCATAATAAAAGATACAATCATTTCCTAATCAAACTGTGTGTTTTTATGCAAATAACCACTCTAGATGACAATAACAAAGGAAAATGATAACATTTAGAATTTTGGATTGTTTACACTGACTTCAAGGTGGTTGAAATTGTTCTTCAGGATGGTTCTGGAGCAGCGATGTCATTCTGCTGCTGCTGTTGTTTTGGTAAAAGTAATGCAAAAGTAGTGTAATAATTAACGAGTTACTCTACACAGAAAGTAATATTGTAAAGTAACTTATTACTTTCAAATGAAAGTAACTAGTAATAAGTAATATATTACATTTTGAAAGTAACTTGCCCAACACTGGTCGTCACCTGAATTGCGTTTCGCCACTTTACACGGAAACAGTCAGTGAGGGCGGCGGCGTTATCAAAGAATTCCACTCTGGGACCTGTTTTCACTTTTTTTTGCGTTTTTTTTTGCACGTTGCCCCAAGATCGGCGTTCCCGTGTAAAAGGAAGAAGGCACTAACGCTAAAAAGAAAGTTTGCCATTTTATGCAGGGAGCGTTGGCGTGTAAACAGGGCCTCAGCCGCTGCTGTTGTAATTTAAATAGTGTTGGCTAGGCTGAGGCCTCTGCTGTCCTCGTTCGGCCCTGTCTGTGTCTAGACAGCCTCCAGGCAGCCATCTCTCCCTGCTGCAGTGCTTAGTCTGCTGCTCACATGCTTCAGGTTAAGTGACCTACAGACAGTAGCAGTGGAGGGTTACAGCGTTCACACAAGAATAACCCCCTGTAGTCCAGGGTAGGAAATGAACTTTTTTAAACAAGGGCTATTTTTGGCCCTGCATGTGAAATATATTTCAGGGGGATTTTTGCTCATTTCCAGGGCAATTTGATCAAATGTTGGGAAATACTTTGCACCTATGTAGCATGACGGACCAATCAATGACTCTTCTTATCCAATCATAATTTATTTCTAAAAGTTCATAAACAATCACAGTTAAATATCCCCAGTTCCTATCTCAACAACACTGTTGATTGTCTGGCATGTTATTCATGTACTTGGCAAAAACATGAGTGAACTAGCTGGCCAGCTAGCTTGTGCTGCCTGTCACTGAGGTCAATAACGCTATAGGAGGAGGGGCGGGGGTTGTACGGACACCTAGTTGGCCATTTTCGAGTCACGCAATGCAAATACAGAATAATGTTAAAATACAGAAAGTATTAAATTCCTAATTTTATGGGGGCATTTAAAAGCCTCCTTCACCCCAGTTCCAAGGGCAAATTCTAGATTTTTTGGGGGCCTTTTGCCCCCGAGCCCCTGCTCATTTCCTACCCTGCTGTCAATCATAGCTTTCTGGCTGAACTACATTAGTAGTAGTAGTCATGAAGTCCATGATCCTCCTGTATTACGAGCAGTGATGTAGCCATCATTAAAAATGTGGGTCAACTACAATTGGCTAAATAAAGCAAGCAACCAGCAATATAAACACAAAATAATTCTATTTTCAGAAAAGCATCAATTTAGCGTTTTTCTTGCTCAAAATAATTTATGCTCGATAGAACTGGCGATGATGCATTTTTATCCATTTGCATCATGATGATTCATGTCAGTCAAAAAATCTGTCTAAAGTATTCTGCAAATAAAAAGGAGGGTAAACTGAGACTCACTGGCTTTGCCCTCAACTGATGTGGCCACTGAAGCCTTTTCATTTCCACATGTTGTCAACTAAACCATTGTCTCTATGAGCGGCTCTGATTGGTTCCTAGATTATTATTTGCACCATCTAATGGCTTTCGCTGCAGGAACGCTCTCATTATCAGCAGTGTTGGGGGTAACTCATTACAAAAGTAACATATTACATGTAATATATTACTTTTAGCAGTAACTCAGTATTATAACTTATTACTAATAGGATCTCAGTAATATTATACCAGTTACTTTGTCAAGTAACTCAAGTTACAAATTGAGTTACATTTTATTAAATCATAGCACTAAAAAAAGATACAATCATTTCCTAATCAAACTGTGTGTTTTTATGCAAATAACCACTACAGATGACAATAACAAAGGAAAAGAATAACATTTAGAATTTTGGATTGTTTACACTGACTTCAAGGCGGTTGAAAAAAAAATTCGGGATGGTTCCGGGGCAGCGATGTCATTCTGCTGCTGCTGTTGTTTTGGTAAAAGTAATGCAAAAGTAGTGTAACAAGTTACTCTACACAGAAAGTAATATTGTAAAGTAACTTATTACTTTCAAATGACAGTAACTAGTAATATGTAGTATATTACATTTTGAAAGTAACTTGCCCAACACTGATTATCAGTGATACACCTATTATAGCCAGGACATCACACCTATACACCTACATGTATAGATAAGGCCGCATGCAAGGCCTCATATCAGTTCAATTCTGTTCAAATCAGTTGAGTTCAGCACAGTTCTTTACTGAGCTGTTCAGCTCAATTTGATCTCGTGCAGGACAGTATTTGAGTTCAGTTCAGTTCAGTTCATTTCAACCACAGCAAACAGCACAATAGAAAACACAAACACAAGAGACAACACCAGCCCTATTGATGGAGGTTGCCATGAGGCATGTGAGCCACAACATCGCAACTCCTCAGTCTGCAGCGTCTTAGGGGGGTTGCCTTCTCCGTGTGACGCTTCTGTTCAGTTCCAAATTTTAGTAATTTGTATTTATTTATATACTGTATAGCTATAGCGTCAGATCATAACAAAAGTTATCCTGTGACACTTTTCATTTAGAGCAGTAGCCTGTACTACGAAGCTAGTTTAATGCCTTATCCGAGTAAGTTTGAGTTTAAACCTGGTTTAGCCGTACTACAAAGCAAGTTATCTTTCAATCACCATGGCAACTGACGCTGCAAAGCTAACCTGGTCGCGACCAGGTTAGCTTCAGAGGATAAGATCAAAATCCATGACAGACCCATATAATCGGCTCTCTGGAGTCACTCACCGTTCATATAAGATCGCCATATGAAAAATAGATTGCAGTCAACTGAGAATATAACAAGAAAAACATTTGTGGCTCTGTAGGCTACATAATTAAATTAAGCCTACTTACCACTTTATGTCTTAACAGCTCAACGATGCGTGGAGAAATATGATCACTATTAATCACCGCGGCGCATATCATGAATGGACCCTCAAATGGAGTGAGGGTGATATTCTCCTACATGCCAGAAAAGCCTATACATATAATATAGATATGGGATAAATATGGATAGCCCCAGCAGTTTTCTCTTTTATAGTAGGCTATTAGGCTTTATACTAGGCTATTTTATATATGAATTATTCGATCAGTGCAACCACACACATGAGTGATAGAGATCATTATTCATTGAGCATGCGTTTCTAAATCTATGGTCTAAATAGGCTTACAGATTGTGGAAATGTAGGCTATAGACTGAGATTACACATTTACATGTGTTGCTGCTGCCTGTATCAATGCAGCTGTATCAATCGCTGATCAAAGTAAATCAAATGACTGATGTGAATACAAGCTGCTGCCTTAGACAGCCCTTCAGCAGACTATCCAACGCGGATTTTCATTCTGACATTAAATCGCGGATACATTAAATATCCGCTAAAACTCTGATCATGCACTGCGCTTCATTGAACGAGGAAATGGGTGTGGAAATGGGTGTGGGCGTGGATAAACTCAGCTGTTCATATTGTGATTGGCTAGCGCACCTCTTTCGCGTGGACGCGCGCCTGTGCACGAGCGAAAAACGTGCGCGTGCACAGGCAGATCCCAGGTCCACTTACCTAGTAAAAAACCAGCGTCGTAGTATCAGTTAACTAGATAGCTTTGATCCTGTTCAGTCAAACCAGATCAAAGGGACTTATCGCGGATCTGTTAAACTAGTTTCGTAGTACAGGGCTCAGGTCAAGACCAGCTTCTGTTTTAGTAGGGATGCACGATATATCTGAAATCATATCGGTATCGGCCGATGTTAGTCATTTTTTAACATATCAATATCGGTCCGATGTTGCAATGTTAATATCGGTTATCGTTATCAGCCAAATTGTTCACATTGAGATGAAATAATGCATGATTTATGGGCTTTTACAAATCATTTGTAAATAAACAAATGCATTACTTTTTCAAATTCACAGTGTTTACATGTGTTTTTCAGTATGTACACAATTTGATTATCATATAAATGTGTTTTCATACGGATCATATCGACATCGGTAAATATCGGTTATCGGCCATACCAGCAATGTTAATATCAGTTATCGGTATCGGCCAAAATGTTCCTATCGGTGCATCCCTATATTTTAGACCCAACAATGTAGCTTGACCTTCTAGTGTGTAATGTCACATTTATTTAGTCAAAGTCAGCGACCAGTCTCAAGCTGTTTCAGTCTGATAGACACCAACAGTAACAGATCTGCTGAGTGAATGATCCATCCATTGTGTTGACACGACCCCCCATGCTGCCCCCAGGTGTGTTATCATGGTTATTACCAGTGTTGGGCAATTCACTTTCAAAATGTAATATACTACATATTACTAGTTACTTTCATTTGAAAGTTACTTTACAATATTACTGTCTGTGTAGAGTAACTCGTTACTTATTATACTACCTTTGCATTACTTTTAACAAAATAACAGCAGCAGCAGAATGACATTGCCGCCCCAGAACCATCCCAAAAATAATTTCAACCGCCTTGAAGTCAGTGTAAACAATCCAAAATTCTAAATGATATTCTTTTCCTTTGTTATTATCATCTATAGTGGCTATTTGCATAAAAACACACAGTTTGATTGGGAAATGATTGTATCTTTTTTAAATATGTGCTTTGATTTAATAAAATGTAACTCAATTTGTAACTTGAGTTACTTGACAAAGTAACTGGTATCATATTACTGAAATCCTATAAGTAATAAGTTATATTACTGAGTTACTGCTAAAAGTAATATATTACATGTAATATGTTACTTTTGTAATGAGTTACCCCCAACACTGGTTATTACAAGGCCCACAGCTGGAAACACAGGGGGCATTGTTGTGCGCCCCCTCAGTTTGTGGCCCAGACTCTTACAGCGCCCTGCTTTATGACACCGGAAAACCCCATCTTGTAAGTTAGCCCTGTTTGTCCTGCCACCATGGCTGCGTTTTAGCTCTCCCCCGTGCCCTGTATCCCGCTCTCAATGCCTTCTCTTTAGAGGAGAGTACATTGTGTGCAGGTTTAGGGAATGTAATTCGTATCCTGGCCAATAGAGGGTGGTCATGTCCTAGTTTTGTTCTTGTGGTGAAAGGATTCTTTGTAAGTACTGCATGTTGCCACTGCCCCCCACCCCCCAGTTTGGCTCTTACCTTGTGTTTACCTATTCAAATAATCAAGAGTGGAGGATGTAATGTGTTTTCACTGTTGAATGTGAGTCAGTAAAAGCATGTGTGCAGTCAGTCTGCTCAGAGACAAATATGCTATTTGACTTGTTTTGCATGATTTGTTTAGATCAACATCAGGAGGAATAGCTGGTTTGGTTGGATGATTAGACACAGCAGCAGCCAATGTGTTAATTGTTGCCTAAGGGTCCTTGAGCATATTACTTTATTTACCCTATAATAATAATAATTAATATCTTAAATTATTAACTAAAATTTATCCTATAATTGCTATTATACTGTTAACTATTATTTATCCTATAATTGCAGGACATATTGCATTTCTAAATGAGTGGAAACAAGTAAATATTTGTCAGAGAAATGTATAGATATTCTTGCAAAGCATACTGGTACCTGAACTAGATCTGCTACTTGCCAAGCTCAATTTATAATGATTTCAGATGTTTATTAAAAACAGAAATGTCAATGTTGAATTTTTGCTCAAACATAAGTGATTAGTATGTGATTAAAATGTCATAAGAAATGTAATGTAATAACTATATTGGAGGAACGTCAAACAAGTCAACTATATCATTATGAGTACATTCATCATCACTTCATTAACGAGGTGAAAGGCCTCCATTTTGTGGCTGAGGGTGGTGTTAAGTGTTGCACACCTCCGTGCTTGTGAGGGTGGTGTTAAGTGTTGCACACCTCCGTGCTTGTGAGGGTGGTGTTAAGTGTTGCACACCTCCGTGTGTGTGAGGGTGGTGTTAAGTGTTGCGCACCTCCGTGTGTGTGTGGGTTAGGGCTGCACGATATTGGAAAAAACTGACATTGCGATATTCCCCACCCCTGCGATATATATTGCGATATGAAAAAATAGAGATTTTCACCAGATTACCAGAATAGCTCTATTTTAAAGAAAATAATACTTCTAGATTGATTTGGGTGATTTTGTAGAGGAGTCCATCTGATATTGGAGGGGAAATTATGTATTTTAATGTTTCTCAACCACTGGGCTGTGGCCTACTGGTAGGCCTCAGAGCACCATCTATCAGGGTTCATACACATTTTGACCAATGGATTTCCATGACTTACATACATGAAAAAGTGAGTGAGTTATGACATTCTACTTTAAAAATGTCACTAGCCTACATTTCACTTAGTGTACTGCAGCTTTTAAAGCCAGGGAAAGACAACATGTATGCCGTATCATCACCATATTTTACCATATCCAACATCTAAGACCATATAGTCTCATATCACAATATTGATATACAATTGATATATTGCCCACCCCTAATATTGAGTGCCAGAATCTACCGTTTCAATAAATCAACAATGAAACACCCCTGCCACTTTACACACTTGGTCTGACCCCCCGGAAACCCCCTCCAGAAACTACCAAGTGGTACACTCCGCATCTCTGGAGTTCCGGTTTTGGAGCGCACCGCAGTACAGACAGAGACGACGATTCACATGTAGCAGCACTGGTGACAAACAATTCATTCGTGAAAAGTAATAAATATACATTTAATTGCCAAGATATGTCTCTTGTCTTTTTATTTTCACTGAAATGTTTTGTGTAAATGAGTCGCTATGTATGATTAACTCAACCCAGGTCCTTACACATCAAGAGCGAATATATGGCACGAAATTGCGATGCGAGTTTTGACCCTCCTGTCAATCACAGCCACAGATGTGTACACGTCGGAAGCGAACTACTGAAAAATCGACCGTGGTTCGAAAAAATAAACACCGCAATAACGCTCGGCGAAACTTCGCCGTTGGTATGCACGGTTGCATTGACTGATATAGGTTCGGATAATATTATTGACGTGCGAATTAATCGCACGAAAAAAACGCTCCCGATGTGTAGGACCTGGCATCATCAGAGCTAGCCGCAAAACGCGACTATTTCACTCGAGTACCTCTCCCATCATAGTCGCGCTCGCCCGACCCCTTTATCGAGGGAAAGTTGCACATTTAGCGATCTACAAGCTTCAAACATGCACCAATCACTAATATAAACTACGCACCTTGTTGCCACGGATGTTGTCGAGCAGGCCGCGCTGAGGCCGCGCTTTGTTAACTCGTATTTTAAGAAAGTTTGGGTTATTTGTGTGTCCGGAAACATTATTTTCCCTTCTCCAACGACTCTTCTTCTTTTTTGCTGCTCACCGGTTCAACTGCTCAACTGCGCCACCGCATCATGGGGTATTACATCATGTGTCAAGTATGGGGTTTGCCCTGTGTCGTTCTGTCAGTATGATGCGGTGGCGCAGTTGAGCAGTTGAACCGGTGAGCAGCAAAAAAGAAGAAGAGTCGTTGGAGAAGGGAAAATAATGTTTCCGGACACACAAATAACCCAAACTTTCTTAAAATACGAGTTAACAAAGCGCGGCCTCAGCGCGGCCTGCTCGACAACATCCGTGGCAACAAGGTGCGTAGTTTATATTAGTGATTGGTGCATGTTTGAAGCTTGTAGATCGCTAAATGTGCAACTTTCCCTCGATAAAGGGGTCGGGCGAGCGCGACTATGATGGGAGAGGTACTCGAGTGAAATAGTCGCGTTTTGCGGCTACATCAGAGCCTGAGGGGGAGAGAGAGCTGCGGTGATACACGGACAACTTCTCAGTAATAATCACTTTAGCCTTCTTGTCATTATATTATGTTGCTGTCTTGCTTGTTGGTGTTTCAAGAGTAAATATCTCCACTCCACAGACATGTTTGAGTTACAGCAGCCAGCCTGCTAGTGCGCTGCAACCTGTGGACACATCCGCCTAAGCAATCACATCGTTTACATCCGACGGGCTACTGTCAGCAACGCAACATATTAAGCAAAAATAATTCAATTTAGCTCTCTGTCCATTTTGTTGTGTTGAAGCTAAGCACTAAATGAGTGAGTACAGTAGTAGGGCATCTCTCACCTTTGAGAGAGACTGCATTTCACTCAGTAGGCTACCCCTAAAGTGAGAGTTTATCAAGCAAAATGACGAGTTAATTTACTTTTAACATCGCACGCCCTGCGATGTGACTATTGCGCATGCGCACATCGCGATGACGATGTGTAAACGATATATCGTGCAGCCCTAGTGTGGGTGGTGTTAAGTGTTGCACACCTCCGTGTGTGTGTGGGTGGTGTTAAGT
Source organism: Poromitra crassiceps (assembly GCF_964638095.1). Taxonomy (NCBI): domain Eukaryota; kingdom Metazoa; phylum Chordata; class Actinopteri; order Beryciformes; family Melamphaidae; genus Poromitra; species Poromitra crassiceps. The sequence goes on from NC_139652.1 coordinate 13,891,407, forward strand.
GTTGCACACCTCCGTGTGTGTGTGAGTGGTGTTAAGTGTTGCACACCTCCGTGTGTGTGTGTGTGGTGTTAAGTGTTGCACACCTCCGTGTGTGTGAGGGTGGTGTTAAGTGTTGCACACCTCCGTGTGTGTGTGTGTGGTGTTAAGTGTTGCACACCTCCGTGTGTGTGAGGGTGGTGTTAAGTGTTGCACACCTCCGTGTGTGATAGAATCCATTGAACACGCGGGCCTGACGGAGCAGCTGCCCCACGCAGGTCAGAGGGCAGAGGTCACTCATCCATCAACTAAACACTCACCACTTAGCTAATGAGCTCTCACTCACAGAGCACCAGGTGGAGGCTGGGGTGGTGTGTGTGTGTGTGTGTGTGTGTGTGTGTGTGTGTGTGTGTTACTGGGTCAAGATCTCATTAATTTTTGCTATGACTTCTGGGTATACTGTGCACCCCCCCCCCCCCACACACACACACACACACACACACACACACACACACACACACACACGCACGCTTTCCCTTGCAAAGCACACACATTGCTGCAGGGTGCATTCCCCTGGGTAATGAGGCCTAGTAGTATAAGCAGGAGGAGAGCAAGTTGCTTACCTGTGTATCTCTGGGTCAACACTGACCAGCAACTATGCTAACCTTGGCGGTTTGTGTGTGTGTGTTTGTGTGTGTGCGCGCGAGCGTGTGTGTGTGTGTGTGTGTGTAGCCGCCCTACAGTATAATGTGTGTGCTCCAATGTTGTGTGTAGTCGCCCTCCCCCGCAGCTGGGATCGAACTCACAACCTCCGGCATGAGAGGCAGACGCTCTAGCAAGGAGGCTAAAACCCCTAGAGACACTGCAAAGTGCGTCACAGTTTAAGTCACGCCCACCGCTGGGGAAACCTGGATGGCTAATGCACAGGCAAAAAGCAGCCATCTGATCATACAAATCTGTCAAAGATATATTTCAGCACACATAATGAACTTAATGGCCTCCATCAACGTCATTTTTCATTCCTGTTACTCCAATAAAGCTGGAGAAATGATCTCACACAGTGGTCTGATGTGAAATACTTTGTAGCCATGTTTTAATTCAAGGAAAATTATGCTGGTGTACGGAGGTGAATGGAGAGCTTTCCCCAACGATGGGCGTGGCCTATGTTATGCAGTGTCTCTATGGGCTGCTAGCGTGTCTCCTATAGGAGAACTCCAGGGAAAAACAATGCTCATTTATTTTACACATAATCTCACACGTATCTGAAAACTGTCAACAGTTTTGCAGGCATTCATTACCTTTGACAGTTAGTGATAGTTGATTTGAGTTAAGTTGTGGACCAGCGATGTCATTTGTACATGAATTTCTTATTTCCCAAGCTGATTTTTCTCTGTTTTTTCTGCTTTATACAATGGAGAGTGAGTGCCCAGTGAGCAGCAGTGCGAGGCTGGATAGCTCTGGGCAAATGCCATGATGAGCGCCATTCAAAGCCATCACTATTCCAGGTGCAAAAGGAAAGAAACACACCCATTTTTGTTTCAGATGTGTGTAAAAACACCAACAAATCTTTGACAGATACTGTTCTGTGCCCAGAAATGGAGCCATCACAAAAACGGTACCGATTACCTGTGGCGGACATTCCCAAGAAATGGGTTTTCCTCCATATTGAATGATCCGACAATGGAGAAAAAAACGGTGTTATACCATCACCAAGCAAAACGCCATGCACGGGTCAGCTCATCATGCAACTGCAAATTCAACAACACAGTCTCACAGACAATTGGAAAATAGGTTGCATGAAAATTCAATGATGTTGAGTAAAAAGAGAACCTAGAACATCTTACTATCTAAACCGATTGTCAGAGGAATCAAAAACCATGAAAGCAGTTCCCCGTGACGGCACAGACTTTATGACACATTTTCTCAATCGAGTCACGTTCAGCGGACATGGGCACATGGGGGAAGAGACCCATTTGCTGGTAATAGTGGAAATAAAAATGGCTGCCACAACCAATTGATACCAATTCTGAAAATGATTAGAGTGTAACATAACTGTACATTTCCACCAATTTTGGTAATTCTACACTAATCTGAGCAATTCATTTACATATCCTCTGGACTTCATGATTGCGTTGCGTTGTGTGTGTGTGTGTGTGTGTGTGTGTGTGTGTGTGTGTGTGTGTGTGTGTGTGTGTGTGTGTGCGCGCGCGCGTGTGTTTGTGTGTGTGAGAGAGATGCTCTTTGAAGCCAACAGCCCCTATAGGCCAGTACGATCCACATGGAAATGAGCTGCTCTAAGCCAGACCTGAGGCTAGCAGTATGTCAATCTGATGTGTGTGTGTGTGTGTGTGTGTGTGTGTGTGTGTGTGTGTGTGTGTGTGTGTGTGTGTGTGTGTGTGTGTGTGTGTGTGTGTGTGTGTGTGTGTGTGTGTGTGTGTGTGTGTGTGTGTGTGTCCACTTGGGGGCAGTATATTCTCTGCACAGACAGTGATGACCTGGCTGCTGACACAAAGAGCACAGTCACCATTATAGCAACATCCCTCTCCTCTGCATCCTAGCACCTGCACACACGCACACACACACACAAACACACACACACACACACACACACACACTGACAATGCATTGTGTTATGCATTTGTCAATGTCTAGGTATTTGTCCAAGTCACAGAAAAGCAAATAATATGTCTAGTTGTGTGTGTGTGTGTGTGTGTGTGTGTGTGCGTGCATGCGTGCGTGTGTGTGTGTGTGTGTGTGCGTGTACCCCCTCTCTCTCTCCAGCATCCACCAGGCAGTGTGGAGAAGTAGGCCGTTAAAGATAGCTCCCAGCAGCCTCAATACTGCCTCCCAAAATATATCTCCCCTCCCCCCCTTTATACTTTGGCTTTTTTCTCCTTTTGAAAATAGAACAAGAGTCGCTCTTGGAATTTGCAAACTGAGCGCCGCCCTGAGCGGACATGGTGACGTGTGCTTGTGCACGTGTGTGTGTGTGTGTGTGTGTGTGTGTGTGTGTGTGTGTGTGCTTGACTGCTTGTGCATGTGTGTGTGTGTGTGTGTGTGTTTGTGTGTGTGTGTGTGTGTGTGTGCGTTTGTCTCTGCAAGTGTTTGTGTGCATGTACCTTCACACATGACAGTGCTGTGCTATATGGGTGTCTTAAAGGAAGGTTTGTGTCATTATAATGTCGGTAAAATATAAAGCAGATGCGCAGTGCTTACCTTGTGTATATGCTTTCTGCATGGAGTAATCCACATTTTGACTGCCTGCAGAAACTCCGCCCCCGCCAGCTGCTATGGGTCATTAAGCGCTCGTTAAGGCTCTCTGTGGATGTGCGCATACAGAGAAAAGAAAAAAGAAATGATAACAGCCGCCCTCGAGCAACATTAAGTTAAGTTAAGTTATCCCCTTGGAGAAATTCATCCTCTGCATTTGACCCATCCTCTACTAGGAACCTTCCTAGAACTAGGAGCAGTGGGCAGCTGCAGTGCAGCGCCCGGGGACCAACTCCATACATGTCTTTCTTTGATGGTGGGAGGAAACCGGAGCACCCGGAGAAAACCGACACGGACACGGGGAGAACATGCAAACTCCACACAGAAAAGACCTGGGACGGACCGGGGTTCGAACCCGGGACCTTCTTGCTGTGAGGCAACAGTGTTAACCACTGAGCCACCGTGCCATCCGTTCACTTCCTGTACAGAATGTCCAGAATGACACCTTTTGCATCATTCTGTGGAGCTCTCGGTGCAGGAAAACATGAAGACAAGGTAAAGGCTATCTGCATAATTGAATGAATGATTTTATTTGGCATAATATAAATACAATACACAGGTGCATACAGTATTAAAATACATCAGGATAGCGCAAGAAAGTCCCGAGACTTATTCCCATTGCGGTCCCACAATTACTGACATTGTAATAATGATACAAACCAGTTGAAAATCGGTAAAGCCGGTTCTTCCCATGGAAAGGTGACGTCAGGATCGTACCACCAGGGGTCGGGGGGGGGGGGGACTGAA
>NC_139652.1:13900399-13937899 GCF_964638095.1 Poromitra crassiceps
CAGGCAGACTGGATGACTCAGGTAAAGAGCAGGTTGTGACAGGTGGTAGAAGGTGAGGAGCAGGCAGACTGGATGACTCAGGTAAAGAGCAGGTTGTGACAGGTGGTAGAAGGTGAGGAGCAGGTAGACTGGATGACTCAGGTAAAGAGCAGGTTGTGACAGGTGGTAGAAGGTGAGGAGCAGGCAGACTGGATGACTCAGGTAAAGAGCAGGTTGTGACAGGTGGTAGAAGGTGAGGAGCAGGCAGACTGGATGACTCAGGTAAAGAGCAGGTTGTGACAGGTGGTAGAAGGTGAGGAGCAGGCAGACTGGATGACTCAGGTAAAGAGCAGGTTGTGACAGGTGGTAGAAGGTGAGGAGCAGGCAGACTGGATGACTCAGGTAAAGAGCAGGTTGTGACAGGTGGTAGAAGGTGAGGAGCAGGTAGACTGGATGACTCAGGTAAAGAGCAGGTTGTGACAGGTGGTAGAAGGTGAGGAGCAGGTAGACTGGATGACTCAGGTAAAGAGCTGGTTGTGACAGGTGGTAGAAGGTGAGGAGCAGGTAGACTGGATGACTCAGGTAAAGAGCAGGTTGTGACAGGTGGTAGAAGGTGAGGAGCAGGCAGACTGGATGACTCAGGTAAAGAGCAGGTTGTGACAGGTGGTAGAAGATGAGGAGCAGGCAGACTGGATGACTCAGGTAAAGAGCAGGTTGTGACAGGTGGTAGAAGGTGAGGAGCAGGCAGACTGGATGACTCAGGTAAAGAGCAGGTTGTGACAGGTGGTAGAAGGTGAGGAGCAGGTAGACTGGATGACTCAGGTAAAGAGCAGGTTGTGACAGGTGGTAGAAGGTGAGGAGCAGGTAGACTGGATGACTCAGGTAAAGAGCAGGTTGTGACAGGTGGTAGAAGGTGAGGAGCAGGTAGACTGGATGACTCAGGTAAAGAGCTGGTTGTGACAGGTGGTAGAAGGTGAGGAGCAGGTAGACTGGATGACTCAGGTAAAGAGCAGGTTGTGACAGGTGGTAAAAGGTGAGGAGCAGGCAGACTGGATGACTCAGGTAAAGAGCAGGTTGTGACAGGTGGTAGAAGGTGAGGAGCAGGTAGACTGGATGACTCAGGTAAAGAGCAGGTTGTGACAGGTGGTAGAAGGTGAGGAGCAGGCAGACTGGATGACTCAGGTAAAGAGCAGGTTGTGACAGGTGGTAGAAGGTGAGGAGCAGGTAGACTGGATGACTCAGGTAAAGAGCAGGTTGTGACAGGTGGTAGAAGGTGAGGAGCAGGTAGACTGGATGACTCAGGTAAAGAGCAGGTTGTGACAGGTGGTAGAAGGTGAGGAGCAGGTAGACTGGATGACTCAGGTAAAGAGCTGGTTGTGACAGGTGGTAGAAGGTGAGGAGCAGGTAGACTGGATGACTCAGGTAAAGAGCAGGTTGTGACAGGTGGTAAAAGGTGAGGAGCAGGCAGACTGGATGACTCAGGTAAAGAGCAGGTTGTGACAGGTGGTAGAAGGTGAGGAGCAGGTAGACTGGATGACTCAGGTAAAGAGCAGGTTGTGACAGGTGGTAGAAGGTGAGGAGCAGGCAGACTGGAGGACTCAGGTAAAGAGCAGGTTGTGACAGGTGGTAGAAGGTGAGGAGCAGGCAGACTGGATGACTCAGGTATAGCCAGTGAAATGCTGTGCCTAGTGCCAACAAGCAGAGTCCGCCGCCATGCGCCCAGGCCAGCACCAGGGGGCATCAGACTGGCACACTCAAGCACAGCGGAGCGGGCACACACACATAGGCATAAGTAAATGGGTACTAACAACAAAGAGCATGGAAGGAAAGAGACGAAACTCCGGCCATTTTTGGAAACAGAATGCGCCTCGCAGTGGTCAGCTGCGGTAGTGCGGGCCCCTATAATCAGCCTCTCTAAACAGTAACTCAACGGGAGAACACTCTAAATTTCGTGGATTCACATCTTTTCTGGGCGTACTGTAAATCTTGATTGAAGTGGTGTAGTGCAGGGATGTAAAACAACAACCATATTGTGGAAACTAAGCAAAATTTTTCTTTTTTTTCTTTTAGTTTTTTCAAGATAAATAGTAAATGCAAAGGACCCGAGGTTAAAACCACGGCAACACACTTCTGACGGAGTGGACGACAGCCGCATTAGCTATTTATCTTGAAAAAACTAAACAAAGAAAACGAAACATTTTGCTTAGTTTCCACAATATGGTTGTTGTTTTACATCCCTGCACTACACCACTTCAGTCAAGATTTGCAGTACGCCCAGAAAAGATGTGAATCCACGAAATTTAGAGTGTTCTCCCGTTGAGTTACTGTTTAGAGAGGCTGATTATAGGGGCCCGCGCTACCGCAGCTGACCACTGCGAGCCTGTGCGAGGTTCTTTTGGCGCTGTCACGCTTCCAAAAATAAAAAATGGCGGAGGCTGCTGGGCGCTGATGTTGCAATGGGGCAATATGGAGCTTTCAGTTCTTTCCATAAAAGTTCTTTGCTAACAACACAGGGCATTACATGGGCAGTTGGGCACAGAGGAGAGTGGGCGTTGTATTGGCAGTTGTGAATAGACCCACTTCACACAGCAACCGTTTTGAGGTGGCAAAGCAGGAAGTAAAGCAGGTGCAACCAATACCATTAATGACGGTTCCATTCCATTTAGGGGTTCCAGTGCCAGGGGGCCCTCGTTAATGTTATTGGTTACACCTGCTTTGCTTCCGGCTTTACCACCTCAACGCGGTTGCTGTGAAAAGAGCCTATGGAGCATGCAGGTACTAATGTGGAAACTGTTGTACTGATTGGTGTTTACAGGCAGCGTCTAGCTAGATAAGGTTCCTGACCTGGTTCACACTCACATAAACAGGGTATCGTCTAGATAGGGTTCCTGACCTGGTTCACACTCACATAAACAGGGTATCATCTAGATAGGTTTCCTGACCTGGATCACACTCACATAAACAGGGTATCGTCTAGATAGGGTTCCTGACCTGGATCACACTCACATAAACAGGGTATCGTCTAGATAGGGTTCCTGACCTGGTTCACACTCACATACACAGGGTATCGTCTAGATAGGGTTCCTGACCTGGATCACACTCACATAAACAGGGTATCGTCTAGATAGGTTTCCTGACCTGGATCACACTCACATAAACAGGGTATCATCTAGATCTAGATATGGTTCCTGACCTGGATCACACTCACATAAACAGGGTATCGTCTAGATAGGTTTCCTGACCTGGATCACACTCACATAAACAGGGTATCATCTAGATCTAGATAGGGTTCCTGACCTGGTTCACACTCACATAAACAGGGTATCGTCTAGATAGGGTTCCTGACCTGGTTCACACTCACATAAACAGGGTATCGTCTAGATAGGGTTCCTGACCTGGTTCACACTCACATAAACAGGGTATCGTCTAGATATGGTTCCTGACCTGGTTCACACTCACATAAACAGGGTATCGTCTAGATAGGGTTCCTGACCTGGTTCACACTCACATAAGCAGGGTATCGTCTAGATAGGGTTCCTGACCTGGATCACACTCACATAAACAGGGTATCGTCTAGATAGGGTTCCTGACCTGGTTCACACTCACATAAACAGGGTATCGTCTAGATAGGGTTCCTGACCTGGATCACACTCACATAAACAGGGTATCGTCTAGATAGGGTTCCTGACCTGGTTCACACTCACATAAGCAGGGTATCGTCTAGATAGGGTTCCTGACCTGGTTCCCCAGGTCAGGAACCCTGGTTCCCCAGGTCAGGGGGGGGACGTAGCGGTCCATTGTTGCACGGTGCCGTAACGTTTCAGATGGCCGCTGAAAATGAACAGCTACACCCAAACACACACACACACACACTGCTGCTGTCCTTGAACGTCCCTGCATAGCACTCTCAGCATTAACTACTAGCTAGCGCTGCATCATGAATACATTATTATAGCTAGTTTATCTATGCATTGATGCTACATGGACAGCTGGGTTTGGACTGAGGGCAGCCACCAAACACAGGGATCATGCTTATATCAAAGGGAGTGTGCAATGTTTGCTCATTCAGCTGTAGCAAAGATCAGGCTTATCAAGATGCATGCACAGCTGTGTTTGCCTCTAGCTTATATTAGTGCTAGTATCAATATGTTAAAGGGACACTCTGCCCATTTTCAACCAGCTTTGTATCATTAGAACATCAGTAGTATATCAGAAAACTGTAAACTGTTTTGAAGTCTGTCATTTAATTTGACAGTTATTAGTGAGTGTTAAAGTGTGGACCAGTGACATCACTGGTCCACACTTTAACACTCCATAACTGTCAAATGAAATGACAGACTTCAAAACAGTTTACAGTTTTCTGATATACTACTGATGTTCTAATGATACAAAGCTGGTTGAAAATGGGCGGAGTGTTCCTTTAAGTATGTAAAAAGTGTTGGGTCGGGGGGTGGGGGGGGGGGGGGCAATTTGGACTAATTGTTTTATTTCCATTTGTAGTGGTTTTTATTTGGGTATTGGAGCCAAAGTCTATATTGGGCCTGTGTTTTTCAGATATATCAGCAGACGCATTTTTTTTTTGGTCAAGCCAATTTTATTCGTATAGCCCGAATTCACAAGAGACGAATATTGTGCCATTTGCGCTGCCCAGGGGCAAATGGTGTATGCTCGCGTGTTTGACTTTTTATGTCATCTTGCCGCACAAAGTTGCGAAATCGCGCTTGGTCTGAACGCAGCAGAAGAGAGAGAAATCCAAATGAAAATGTTGAAAGAGAGGAGGGGGTAGCCACATTTGGGGAGAGACAGAGAGAGAGACAGAGAGAGAGAGAGACACAGAGAGAGGGGAACCAAATCGATGGATGTAAGTGTCAACAACAGCTTCCATGATATGATCGTAGTCAGGGGAGGATAGAATGAGGGACACACACACACACACACGCACACACACACACACACACACACACCCCAAGGCCCCCGGCCACGTCCCAACACTATCCTTAAATGCCCACCTCATCCCCTCTCCCCTTTTATCTACCTGACACTAGTTGAAAAACACAGGTCACTGGATACATCCCAATAGTCTCACGCAGCCTCCTTCCTGTATCCCTTTGTGTCTCCTTCCCTATGACCTCTGCACAATGGCTCGTTTCCTTCTGCAAACCAACGTCACACTTGAACCGAAACATCACAGCAAAGATGAAACTGGATCAAAGGAGGAAAAAGATGAAAGCAAGGAGAAAGGCTAAGGCAAGAAGAACAGTAGGGGGGGGATGCTGTGCTGGAATGTGTCCAGAGAGAGACAGACAGCCAGGAAGAAGCCCTCATACACGTTAGCTATGAAGCAACCATCACATTCACACAGTAGCCTATAGACTAGCCTATGGCCTCCACCATCTTCTCTGCTCTGACCCACATTGGCACAGACACACACACACACACACACACACACACACACACACACACACACACACACACACACACGCACACACACACACACACACACACACTCACACACACACACACACACACACACACTCACAGGCAGCCCCAGCCATGCTTTTCCACATGACAATAGCTAATGAAGCATGGCTAGCTAGTAAACTAGCCGGCCTGCCCTGCCTGTCTGGCTGCCTGGCCTCCATTACTCCCCCAACCCCCTTCTCCTGTCTGTCTGTAAAGAAACGGATGTTGCTCTCTCTTTTCTCTCCTGCCTGCCACCCACCTAGAGCTGCCACGATGAATCGATGAATCGATTAGTCGATCGACAGAAAATTAATCGACAACTATTTTGATAATCGATTACTCGTTTTGAGTGCAATTTTAAGAGAAAAGGTCTAAATTCTCTGATTCCAGCTTCTTAAATGTGAATATTTTCTGGTTTCTTTACTCCTGTATGACAGTAAACTGATATTATCTTTGAGTCGTGGACAAAACAAGACATTTGAGGGCGTCATCTTGGGCTTTGGGAAACACCGATCGTCATTTGCCACCATTTTCTGACATTTTATAGACCAAACAACTAATCGATTAATCGAGAAAATAATCGACAGATTAATCGATTATGAAAATAATCGTTAGTGGCAGCCCTACACCCACCCGCTATTTTCTTTTACTAGTGGACCCGTGGGAGTTAGAGCCCCCCTGGTCTGGAGAACACAGTGGTCTCCAAAGCCTCCGGGACATCTAATCACTGCTGATATCACTGTATGTCTAGAATAATTGCTACAGTACAATTAGTACCATACAGTCAAAGTAGAGGAGGTGTTACCCTAGGGAAAGGACGTCAATGACAGATAAAGACCCGATTATGTATGGTGTTCTTCTAAGGATACAATACAGAAAGGAGGAGAGTACAGTTAAGTGTATGAAGATATATATTATGTGTGTATTTAAATGAATAACTAAAAGCTTTATGCTTAGTTCACACAGACAACCTACGCCTTGCCTTGCCTCAACCCACGCCTACGCCGAGCTGGGCGTGAACCTGTTACACGCTTTTGCGATCACACCGCACGCCTTTTGCACGCCGAACCTGGAGCCGAGTCACAAGCGCCTCTCCTCTCTCCCGACTGTATTTTTTCACGTGTTGTCCAGAATTGTCATTGGTAGCCTCTAGGTAAAATAAATCGGATATATTTAATGTTCTATTGATGCTGGATATGTATAACCAGGTCTGACTATAGTCGGACATTTTAGAGAGGTGATCTTGCAAGAATATGTGCTGGCACAACAACATTGTCCATCTTGCTTCTTCGGTCGCTATTCTCTCTCATGAAGATTTGTTTGCCGACGGGGAGAAAGCCCCACGTGATAGCCACCCGTCAATCTCTCTCTCTCTCTGCTCACACTGTTGTAGTAACCATTTTATTTTGAAATTCAGTTGACTTTGCCATTTCCGACGGATATTGTGCGTTTTTCTTTCATGGCTTGACAGAAGAAGCCTGCCTGCACGCGCCTTGTCGGCTTCAAAATAGAACTCACGCCTATTCGATAAAATCGGCAAGGCACAGGCAAGGCGTGGGTACACGCAGGGTTCACGCTCAGGCGGCCGGTGTACACAGCCTCGTTGACTAAAACGGACGCCTATTAAAAAGCGTGGGTAAAGGCAAGGCATAGGCAAGGCTTGGGTCGTCGGTGTGAACCCAGCCTTAAGGGGGGATACTAAACTATCAGTGATGTCACTCGAGCACTCAATGATGATGTCGTCAGTGAGTGATGTCACCAGAGGATGTCGTCATTGCTCGAGTGACATCACATCATTAGGTAATTAGCTAAATATTTCGATAATTAGGGCAATTGATCGGCCCTAATTACCTAAGTAAAAAATCTGCCTCCGTTAGATCACCCGCAGGGGTGCTCTTTACACTTCCTGAAAGATTCAGCCCGATCGCGCGTAAAATGGCAGAGCTGTGGCCGAACCCAAAACTTCCATCCAACCATCCCTGTGTGCCATTCCTGTCTCATTCAGTCTCTATCAGTGATGTAAACAGTGGGTCAACTGTCACCTCCAGTGGATGATCATCAGGATACAAAAATACAACAAATGTCTGTTATATTTTCACAAAAGCATTGATTTGTGCACATCACTTACGTCAGTTTGAACGACATCGCTTTCTACGACGTTGCTTTGAATTTCACATCCTAAACATTAGTGTCGTCAGCCTACAAAAAGCTGGGTCAAGTCTACTCTGCAAATTAAAATGTGGGTTAACTGGTTAACTGTGGCTGAAACTAGCGTAACCTTTCGGGAATGCAAACAAACCACAACAACACATCCACTCTCACTGTGTCACCAGACAATAGGACTGGGAATTTCCATGCTGCTCACCCAAATCCTATGTGGCTATTAATCAGGAAATCACCGAGTCAAACATCCAGGTATGAACAAGACACCTCTAAAGGGCCATAGTGTGTTGTTGAGGGGATCGCCATGGCGATGCCCCGAGGAGTGGTCATGTGATCCAGTCCCAGGTACCTGATCTGGAGTTTGAGGGTGACTCAGCAGGGTTTAGGTATCACCCTGCTGACCCACGGGGTCAAAGGTCACACTGGGCTAGGATATCAGTAGATGTTAATTAATGGAAAATCCATAAACACCGGCTGGTCGCACGGGTGACATTTAAATGGCTGTCTTCACTATATTCTATGTACAGTAGTCTCAGTGAGCACTTTCCACTCTGAAAATATTGGATTGGTCTTGGTCAAAGCTTGGAGCAAATTGCCAATCAATATGATCTTGTTTTGAGTGAAAATATAGCAATTTTGGGATATGGGATATGGATAGGATTCAAATAAGGCTGAGCAAGAATACTTATCATTTTAATGGGTTTGGCTTCCTATAGTGCTCTTGAGTCTTAACTGTGCGTGGGTGCGTGCGTGTGTGTGTGTGTGTGTGTGTATGTGTGTGTGTGTGTGTGCGTGCGTGCGTGCGTGCATGTGTGTGTGTATGTGTGTCTCTGTGTGTGTGTGTGTGTGTGTGAGTGTGTGTGTCCTGCACTCCCAGTTGATCCGGTTGCATGTTATACTGCATTCCAGTCTTTGCTGTGGTGCACTGGTCACTGACATGTGGTCACTGGTGTGACATCTCTCTCTCTGTCTCTCTCTCTCCTTCTCTCTTTTTATCTGTCCCTCTCGCTATCTCTCTCTGTCATCTGGTGTTTGGTTCCAGTCAGCTGGTTTTTAGTTTCTCTGCTGGAAACCGAATCTCCTGCAGTGTCCATTACTCTCTTGTAACTAGTAGGATTAGTGCTACGGTTCATTGTTGTCTAGTGGTATTAGTGGTAAATTAAGTTCATTGTTGTGTACTGTAGCTAGTTAAGCGTAACCTACTTAGAGGCTCAAATATTTTCTCAAGTGCCCACTAACAAGGTGAAGGATGCTTGGATTGGAAGGATGATTGGACATTTATTGTAGCCTATTACAGTATATATATATATGTATGTGTGTGTATAGAGACTATTTCAACTTGACAACATAAACATTCTAAGGCCGTAGCCTTATATTTCCTGTTGCAGTATTTGCTAATACAAAAACTGGCAGGAAATAAACTTGAGTCCAAACTTTCCCTAGCAACAGCATTCCGGTGAAACTGTCTATAGATATATATTTTGAATTTATTTGACAGACACATTTCATATTTGGTATTTAGAAAAATTGTTTTGACATGTGCCATATGCCCTAAAAATTGCATTGTTAGCATTCCTCATTGACATGAACCCTTAGCTACCATTTTAGCTACACATCATATCGTTTATATTTAGAGTGATAGCTTGATGTACTTTTCAGATGGGGGGGTGGGTCTTATTTGTTCAGCCTGAAAAATGACAAATTAGCATTGTTAGCTACGCTTAGTCGCTAAGCTGTTTTTGGGTATGTGATAAAAGCTTAAAATTCACAATATCACGGAATCCCTTTCTATTTTTAAGAGTTCTTGCATCATTATCATTTAACATGTAGGCTATATCAGTGTAGGTCTATGAACATTAGTCTTTCTGGAGTGGACCTTTCTACTACGACACTATGTCAGATATACACTCAGTAGTGACAGGGAAATGGATTTTTTGGAGGAAAGGAGCTGAGGAATGTGCTACAGCGATATCCCTGGGACAGAGATGATCTCACAGAGGAACTGAGAAAGAGACGATAAGAAAGACAGGGAGAAAGAGACATAGAGAGACAGAAGGGAGTCATGGAGAGAGAGAGAGAGAGAGAGAGAGAGACCAAAAGACCAAGATAGATTGAGACATAGAGAGAGCAAAGAAGAGGAAATAAGGACAGACATCTCCGGGGACAGCTGAGGGAGAAGGGGCAGCCATACTGTCTAAAGGCAGGGGAAGCGAGTGGAGATAGAGGGAGAAGATGGATGGATCTCTATGCGCAGTGTGTTGGGTAATGCTGGCCTGGGCCACCAGGGGCGTAATCTCCACTGATGCTGCAGCGCCCATTCGCCCAAGCACTGGAATGATAATGGCCTGTTTATTGTGTTTACGTGTGTGCTGGGGCATGTTTGTTTGGGTAGCTTCCTGTGTATGTGTGTGTGTGTGTGTGTGTGTGTGTGTGTGTGTGTGTGTGTGTGTGTGTGTGTGTGTGTGTGCGTGTGTGTGTGTGTGCGTGTGTGTGTGTGTGTGTGTGTGCGTGTGTGCATGTGTGCGTGTGCGTGTGTGTGTGTGTGTGTGTGTGTGCGTGTGTGTGTGTGTGTGTGTGTGAGAGAGAGAGAGAGAGAAAGATGGTGTGTTTGTGTTTGTATTTGTACGTGTCTCTCTGTTAGCGGTGCACAATGTGATTTTTTCCCCATGATAATCAAATTCTGTACATTAACTGAAAAACACATGTAAACACTGTGGATTTGAAAAAGTAATATCTTTCTTTATTTCCAAAACATTTGGAAAAGCCCATGAATCAGAGATTTATTACCGCATTGTTTCCTCTCAATATGAAAATACAGATATTACCAATATCAACACTGCTGTTATTTTTCTCATCGGACCGATACCGAACATCTCCCGATACCGATATATGTTTGCCGATACATTGTGCATCCCTACCCTCTCTGTAGGTCAGTGTGTTTCCTTGTCCATGACATGTGTGTATGTGCACAGTAACAGTGTGTCTGTTTGTGCTTATGTGTGTGTGTTACTGTATGGATGGACCACCTTCATCCTTCCATCCCTCCCCCTGCAAACACACACAAACAGAAACATGGCCACCCTCTCATGCTGTAGGACTGAGTCACTAGTCTGTGCTGCATGACTGACAACACTGTTCGTCTGCCGTGTCTCGTTCTGCATTATGGCTGTTGTTTTGCAAACCAGGGCAGCCCTGAGTGGGTGGGGTTTATTGAGCTGAGTGGGTGGGGTTTATTGAGCTCGAGTCTGGACCCATACAATTGTCAAAATTGTAGATAACTTTGCCAACTCAGCACCCTCAGCTCACACCCAGAGCCTCCAGACAGACTGGTATGTTAATTAGCTGACCTCCAGTCCTTTTATAACACTGCTTGGCCTTTGGATGTCTATTCAGACCATGTGTGCTTGTGTTTCTTTAGTAGATGGTAACAAGGCTATTTTAACGCTCATGTGGATGGATAGATTCAAGATTCAAGATTCAAGATTTTTATTGTCACTCCGTAGTACAAGTATCACGTGTGAAATTCTTGTGCTGTGGACTCCGTTTACAACATAGTACAAATATAACAGGGCATTTGAGTGCAAAAACAATAAGAGACACAACAAGCAATAAGGCAGTAGAGTGATAAGACAAGTCAGAGACAGTGGCATATTCACTGCACATAGGTGCACATGTCATGTGCATACTTTAGACGTGCTTAAACATAAAAAAAAGAAAAAAAGTGGCATTTTCACTGCACATAGGTGCACATGTCATGTGCATACTTTAGACGTGCTTAAACATTTTAAATTTGACGTTCTGTTTGCACAGGTGCAAATAGCATATACCTAATTAAACATACAATTAAACATTAGACATACATAATGTTAGCAGCTACAGTACGGTACAGTACAGCTACTACACTATTTGTGTATGTTAAGGAGTCTCGTTAGGTCTTGATAGGTGCAAATATGAGCGTTTGGAGGTGGGTGTTGCATTTGTGATCGGCCTGTGAGATATTGTTTGTGTGTCTGTGTGTGTAACTATGTGCATGTCACTCACACCACATGCGTCTGTATGATGTCGCTGTGTGTGCCTTGGTGCCCACATGGGTGCTGCCAGCGGGCTTTGAGAGGGAGCCTTGATAGCAGGTGGGTGTCAGCAGCAGCGCCCCATGTGACTCCTGCTGGAATTCTAGGCAGGGCTCGTCTTGTCCCAACCAACGCTTTGTATGGTCAGTGTGTCCCGAGTGTCTGCAGCAGCAGGGAGACGAGCTACACTGTCCTCCTCCAACCGTGGGTCCATCCGCCGTCTGTCTGTCCCTCCATCCATCCATCCATCTGTCCATCTGTCCGGCCCTATGGAGTGTAGCTCATCTCGGGACACTAAGAAGAGATGGGGTCTGGCTTTGTGCGTGCTGCGACTGCGCCACAGGGCCCTCCGAAGCAGGTAGAGGTGAAGCGAGGGCTGGGGATGAGGGAGGGAGAGTGGTGGTGTGCTGCTGGATTGAAAGGGCTAAACATGCCTGGAGAAGTTTGGGTCTCTCTTCTTTTTTAGTGCAGGTTTTGTAGCGGCGGGGTTCCTATCTGGAGAAACCCCCCCAGAGGAACATGCGGAGAACATGCAAACTCCGCACAGAAAGGGCCCTCTTGACGAGCCCACCTCAGCAGTAGGCACGGAGAGGACATGGGGATGGGGACACACCCTCAGCGTCCCAGCCAGGTGGGAATCAAACCCAGGACCTTCTTGCTGTGAGGCGACAGCGCTATAGTCACTGTGCCACCGTGCCCCCCCAGTTTGGGTCTTTGTTTGTAACTGGTTTGGCTTATACAGTAGTTACAGGGACTTCTTGTTTTACCGCAATCGTTTATTTACAGTAAGCAGGTGGCCCTCGTAAGGTCAAAACAGTTTTAGTCAAGAAGCAGGTAGACGTGAAAAGACAGAGAATGTGCTGCGACACAGGGTGGACAGGGTGATACTGGAGTCACAGCACTGATAGGCAAAGTACCTGGAGTTTGGGTTGCGGGGGGGGTATGATCTCTACATGCATTGGCTTAATTCCAGGGATGGATCATGTTGTGTTTCAGATGAAGAATCTTTTTGAGCAGAAAAGATGAGAGGGAAGGAGGGAGGGACAGTGGCAGAGTGGTGTTAGATTGACGGGGATAATCACCTGAATACCACAGGGTTCCAGGCAAGGAGTGAGACTGGATCATTCACGTGCAACTGGTAGGATTTGAATCTATGCACTAGGGCTGTGGCGATTCACTTATCTCCCGATTCGATACTATCACGATTCTTGGGTGCCGATTCGATTTATATTGCGATTCTTAAGTATTGCGATTCTACGATTATTGCGATTCGATATTACGATTTATTGCGATTTTTGTTTATTTTTTTCTTTTCTTTTTTCAGTTTGTTTGCTTTTTTACACTAGATTAGAACATGGGAAAAGTTGAATCATACACTAGAGACTGTATATTATATATCATGAGTAGGGCTGGGCGATATAGTTAAAAACAGGGGCGGACTGGGATCATAATTCAGGCCGGGCATTAGATACCAAGCAGGCCAGGCTGATATGCGCGTGAAATTTGGGCCGTTTGAAGCCCAATTTGGGCCGTTTGAAGCCAGATTTGGGCCGTTTGAAGTCCAATTTTACAATGAGATGCACCCACTTTAACCCTGAAGTGTAATTATTACTTCAGACTAACTAATAAAGTAATAAAACCACTAGTAAACCATTAGGCGGCGCCTGGCCTGCTGTTCAGTGAGTGGCCTGACTGCAAGCACCCACATTTTTTTTTTTTTTTTGCGATTATCGATTCTGGAATAAAAGATCGATTAAAAAAATCGTGACATTAAAAATCGCGATACTTAGGTGAATCGATTTTTTCCCCCACCCCTATATGCACTGACTGGGCTGCCGTACTTTTGTTTGATCTCTTATCACCATCTGCTGAGATCTGAAATATACAAGAATGTTCATTGCAGAGCTAATAGGTAACATTTCTTTGTTTTGCCTTCCCCATTGTTGTTGGCTTTAAGTCGTGGGACTAAGGATCTTGTCTACCGGTCTGTCTTTTCGGTCGATCTCACCACAGGATCGTGGTTTGAAACCTGTCAAGTCATGTTGAAGAGAGACAGCAGCCAGGTTTAGATGTGCCATGCCAGAGAAGGTGTAATGAATCACCTAATGACATCAAAGCAGATGAGGACCCAGGCTGTGAAGTGTGAGGCACCTCTTTAGTTATATGAAGCAGTTAGGTGAATGTCTCTTAGATAACACGCATCCTCCTCTCGCCTCTTTCTCTCAAACACATCTGAAGAAGATCCATCTCAATAGAGGAACCTCGCTTCTAGCCCTGTGATATGAAGAACGCAGGGAATAAACTCAACCATAAGAGCAAATTCAATCAAGTGGAGTCCTTTGCAAATTCAGCCATTTTTGTGGCAATGACCCAAAGGCATTCTGGACAGCACAGCTGCAAAGCAAAGTCAAAACATGCTAAATAAGCTCTCTAGCTTAGCTCTCGCTTTGATTGGCAGGCCTATATTTGATCCATGGCGGGTTCTGAGGCACAGCTATATATAGTTATGTGTTATTAACATCCTCTTTGATTGGCAGTCATCATTAATAGGATGGATTTAGAGCCTCTATTTGAAAACTCATACAGTTACGCTACTTTTCAGAGGACTTGCACCTAGCTAGAGATGGCGGCTAAGCATCAACAAGTGACGCCCCGCGGGAGTGGTGCCGGCCATCGCAGCCGCGCTATTAAGTAGCCCTCTGGAACCAGCAATCACATGATTCACACATCACTGCTGCCGGTAATGATTGTGTGGCTTTTTTATTTAAAATATCTCTCCTGAAAAACGAACGCTAGGTTTTCTCTCGTGACATATCCGCTGTATCAACGTATTCACAGGATTTGAATACCAGGAGGCCATCAGTGGAACAGCAGTGTGATATCAAGTCTTTACCAATACACAGGATTTGATGTTGCAATCCATAATGTACCATAATCCAAGGTGAGCATTCCTACCTTTCTGCCTTCTCCCCTTCAAAACAAGCATGTGTGTGAGCGAACCAGGACATTTTTTTTTTTTTTTTTAAAGGCCAGTGTTTCCCCTACCATTCTACAGGCCTGGCGGGCCCGCCAGGCCAACGACGCCCCCGCCAGGCCAGATTTGTGTGTGTGTGTGTGTGTGTATAATAGTATGATGATACTTGGGAGGCCATTGCGAACATAGATGCGAACAGGTTAGCTAAAAGTTTAGCGTCGCCAGCGAGGGCCCCCACCTACGCCCCCACTACGTTTCGAAATCCCTCCAGGCCTGAACATTTTTCTAGGGGAAAACACTGAAGGCTGTAGGCTATTTTGTAGCTTTAGTTTAATTTCTCTCTTTTTTAGTTTGGTTTTTGTTCGATGTCTGCTATTTCATGCTGATCACTTTCACTCGTACGGAGCGTGTTGTTGAAACTGGTTGAAACATTTATGCCAAGTGCTGAGGCAGGCAGGCTCTTTCTTTGACAAACTAACGGGAGGATTTTTATTGTGACCAACTGATTTGTACAGTCGCGATTTTTGAGAGAGAGAGAGAGAAGAGAAGAGCGTTGTCTAGATTGGCCAGCGGAGCCTGATCTGATGTAGGGTGGTTGCATCCCCCCAAAGTTGGGGGGATGCACATACCCCTGCGTAGCCTGACGGACTACCCCCATTGACTATGAATGGAGCGCGGGGGGGCCAATGCGAGCGACAGATCCTGTGTGAATCTGGCCTAAATGTTACAGGGTTGACCCCTGTACCTGCATTTAGGCATATCATTAATATGCAATAATTTATAAACTCGCTATAGACCAAATCACTGTGACGTCACCATGTAAACAACATTACTTCGGCGTACCACTTGGGGAAGGCGGCAGGTTTAAATTTGCGTGTTGTCAAATAAATGCTGTCAAACCCTCTCGTTGTTTTCGGCCGACTACTTTCAATTTAAATGTTCAAACGGTTGGTAAACATGCTTGTCCGACGTATCTAGCCTTTCTTCTGTGTTTGTTTTATGATGGTCTCGACCTAGTTTCAAGATGAAGACCAGTCACGCTGCCCCACGCCACACGTAATCTAGAGACACAGCACCTTAGCATCACACGTAATCCTAGCGTGACGACAAGCGCAGTAATCCCAGCGTGACATCGTTAATGTCGTCAGTGCAGTAGTGACGCACTTGCCTAGATGACGGCGTTAATGTCGTCAGTACCGAGGCCATGACGTGGCAGTATTTATAGCCACGCCGGGCGCCCCACGGTCCTTGTTCCCTGTCCTCCAGCGCCGCACTAAGCTGATCGAATTCCTTCTCTGGAAGCCGCGTTTCACTTCTCAAGCTGCCCATTCCTCCAGATCCTGCTATCAAGCCACCCGCATTCATACCAGCCATCCGCATTAACGAGACCACTCACCGTTCGCTCCTACATCATGTCGGGCCGTGAAAACGAAGACTTCGAGGCGCAGTACCAGTTCGAGCTCGAGGCATCCAGCTCCGACGAGGACTTGCCCGTCGAACCATCCACGCCCGGGCACGGGCAGCAACAGGCAAGCGGACAGCAGCAGGCTTCGGCAGCACCAAACGCATCTCAGACGGGGGACCTCATCGCCAGGGGAAGACAAGCGGGGCCGGCGCGCAGAGGAGGTAGGGCGCGCGGCCGAGGAAAGAAAGCAAACGGTGCCAAGTCACGAGGACAAGTATCAACTCGCAGTCGCGCAAGGGACGAAGTGGAGAGCGCTCCGGGCCCGGGCACGAGCACTCGGGGGCGCGGAGGGAAGCAAACGCGCGCCCCCGTGAGGAGCGCAGCAGCCCCGGCCAAAGCATACGGCAGGCCATTAGTGCCAAAAATCGCTGCAAAAATCAATATCGCCGCTCAAATTCCCGCGAGGAGCTCAGCCGCCCCGCCTGAGGCACATGGCAGGCCAACAGCTCCGCAAATCCCTTCAGGCTTCCCACCCGCCGCGGCAGGCCCCCCGGTCCCGCCCAGGCGGCAGGGGGGGGGGCTGGCCGCAGCCATGCATTCTATAGCAGGGACCCTTAGCGGGGTCCAGGCTTGCCTGGAGGCCATGCGCCCAGCGCAGCCACCAGTCCAGCAGGCGGTGCCCATACAACCAGCAGTGCCCGCAGACCCAACCCCGATGCCTTACCCAACCCCTATGCCTTATCCACCGGCGGCAGCAGTAGCGGAACCCAGCATGCTCCTCGCCCCCCCCACTCACCCATTCCTTCCCAGGCAACCAGCGGCGGGCGCAGCGCAGCCCAGCATGCTGCCTGCCCTACCCGCCACACCGTACCCGATCACGTGCTTCTCCTGCGGCGAACCAGGGCACACGGCGCCTCTCTGCCCAAAAGCGGCCTTCCAGCCTCCCGCCAGCCGCGACAGCGCTCCCCACTCGACCGGCACGGCTCAGGTCCCCAACGGGTCCGTCTCGAGCCATCAGGTGGGTGTCCCATACTACCCGCCAATATGCAGAAATTTCAACGAGAAATCGTGTAACTACGCTAACTGTTCGTTCCTACACGTGTGCTCCGACTGCGGGGACGCCCACCCCCGCTCCATCTGCCCCCGAAGGTTCCGCCCCCAGAGGCAGGACCCCAACACCAAGAGGGACAAAACGGGCTTTCAACGGCCCTAAAATGCCACCCGTCCACGCCCATCGACGTCCCGGCCCTAGCCCAGGAACTCTCCCAGCACCCCAATCGCGTATTCGTCGATTACTTACTGACCGGCCTCTCTCAGGGTTTCAAGGTCGGGGGGGCTGGCCAGCTCCACTGCCAGAGCCTACGACGGCGCCTGGCGGTCGTTCGCTTTCTTCTGTGCCTCGCTCAATCTCCCCGTTGTCCCAATCCTGATCCCCAACGTATGTGCCTTCATAACGTTCTGCGTATCCGTCCGCCACCTCCGTCCCCCCTACGTCCGTAGCATGGTGGCGGGGATCCAATTCCACGGCAGGCGCTACGACCCCGAATTTCCCAGTCTATTTTCCGTCCCCGTTATAAAAGCTCTGCTAAAGGGCATCGCCAAAGCCTTCCCGACCGCCCCCGACTCCAGGCGTCCCATAACCCTCCCCGTGCTACGGCAGCTTCTAGGGCGCACGAGAGACGGCTGTTTCTCTCCCCTGCAAGATTCACTCCTAGAGTGCGTGTTCCTGCTAGCCTTCTATGGGTTCCTCCGCGTCGGCGAGTTCACATGCCCGGCGTCGTTCGACCCCTCCCGGGACGTGACCCGGTCCGACCAAGCTTTCACCCGATCATTATAGTCTCTCCCTTAAGCACACCAAGGCGGGCAGAGCCTGCTCCATTACCATCGCCCGCAACGATTCCCCCTTCTGCCCCTTTGCCTCCATGGCCCGCTACATAGAGATTCGACCCCAAACCGGCCCACCCGCCCCCCTGTTCCTCATCTCGCCCCACCATCTCATGACAAGAACCTGGTTCACTCTCCACCTCAAGCGGATCCTCCAGATGTGCAACCTCCCAGCGGAGCACTATTCCGGCCACTCCTTCAGGATCGGCGCGGCCACATCAGCCGCCGCGCAAGGGGTGTCCTCCGCCTCCCTGCAACAGATGGGCCGCTGGTCCTCGTCAGCCTACGCGGCCTACATCCGACCAGAGCTGGCCACCATATTGTCCGCCCAAAGATCTCTCCTCCCCTAGGCGTCACATGGTAAGCATGGCATCCATTCCTGCATTCCCCGCAATAGCCGTTACTTCGCATTTCATTGGTGGTGGACTCCCCGAATCAGTGTTCTAGGTGCCGAGCAGCCTGCAAGTGTTCCAGGTGCCGAGCAGCCTGCAGCCACACCACTAATCCAGACCCCAGCAGACCACTCAAAGTGCTCCACGTGTCGAGCAGCCTGTTTGGGGGGGTTCGGGCTCGAGGGGGGCTCGAGCCAACCGGTCGGCGACAAGCGTCGCCCAAGCCAACCGGTCGGCGACAAGCGTCGCCTTCTCGAGCCAACCGGTCGGCGACAAGCGTCGCCTTCCGCCCAGCGGGGTTCGAGCCAACCGTTCGCGGGGGGGAGGCGGGTTCGAGGGGGGCTCGAGCCAACCGGTCGGCGACAAGCGTCGCCTTCTCGAGCCAACCGGTCGGCGACAAGCGTCGCCTTCCGCCCAGCGGGGTTCGAGCCAACCGTTCGGCGACAAGCGGGTTCGAGGGGGGTTCGAGCCAACCGGTCGGCGACAAGCGTCGCCCGAGCCAACCGGTCGGCGACAAGCGTCGCCTTCTCGAGCCAACCGGTCGGCGACAAGCGTCGCCTTCCGCCCAGCGGGGTTCGAGCCAACCGTTCGCGGGGGGGGGGCGGGTTCGAGGGGGGCTCGAGCCAACCGGTCGGCGACAAGCGTCGCCCGAGCCAACCGGTCGGCGACAAGCGTCGCCTTCTCGAGCCAACCGGTCGGCGACAAGCGTCGCCGTCCGCCCAGCGGGGTTCGAGCCAACCGTTCGGCGACAAGCGGGTTCGAGGGGGGTTCGAGCCAACCGGTCGGCGACAAGCGTCGCCTTCTCGAGCCAACCGGTCGGCGACAAGCGTCGCCTTCCGCCCAGCGGGGTTCGAGCCAACCATTCGGCGACAAGCGTCGCCTTCTCAAGCCAACAGGCCGGCGACAAGCGTCGCCTTCCGCCCAGCGCCCGCCGTATCGCGAGGCGAGCTGACCGGTCGGCCTTTCAGGTTCTCTCTTTTGGGGGGTTCTCCGAGCGGATGCCCTCCCGCCTCAAGAAGAGAGGCATCCTGCCTCAGAGTCACTACGCCAAAGAGTCAGTTGCCATGCTGCCACGCCATCAGAATTAATGCCATACTGCTTCAGGCCATGAATCCTATCGCCATGCCATACTCCAATAAAGCTTGCTGATTAACCTTACCCTCTGGTCTCTCATGATTGAAATGATGGTCTCGACCTAGTTTCAAGATGAAGACCAGTCACGCTGCCCCACGCCACACGTAATCTAGAGACACAGCACCTTAGCATCACACGTAATCCTAGCGTGACGACAAGCGCAGTAATCCCAGCGTGACATCGTTAATGTCGTCAGTGCAGTAGTGACGCACTTGCCTAGATGACGGCGTTAATGTCGTCAGTACCGAGGCCATGACGTGGCAGTATTTATAGCCACGCCGGGCGCCCCACGGTCCTTGTTCCCTGTCCTCCAGCGCCGCACTAAGCTGATCGAATTCCTTCTCTGGAAGCCGCGTTTCACCCCACCCACCTCCCCAGTCCACCACCAATGTATTGACTCCCGAAGAACCCCCTACGGGGGGGGGTTCTCCGAGCGGATGCCCTCCCGCCTCAAGAAGAGAGGCATCCTGCCTCAGAGTCACTACGCCAAAGAGTCAGTTGCCATGCTGCCACGCCATCAGAATTAATGCCATACTGCTTCAGGCCATGAATCCTATCGCCATGCCATACTCCAATAAAGCTTGCTGATTAACCTTACCCTCTGGTCTCTCATGATTGAAATGTAGTGTTAGCTAGCTAATAACGTTTGTTTACAACTGTCAAACTCGCTGTTTTTTTGCAGACTCGTTGTGAGCTAACGTTACAGACAGAGCTACTGACGCCACGTTAATTTAATTTAGCTTCAGGTCTACTCCTGTCTGGTCTGCTCCAACAGGTAAATTAGCTAGTCTGGTCTCCACTAACGTTAGTGAAAGTGTTGTTATGAATGATATTAAACAACAACACAACACGAACGAACCATTTTTGTCTTCTTTGTCTGTTTTTGTCTTCAACACGTCAGTTTGTGCCGTTCACCGCCATTATAATGTGTGGACCCAGGGGTACCCGGAAGTAAATGTAAACATCCCCGCTGATTTGGTCTATTGAGTTTGAAAACAGCAGGTCAATGGGACGGTTGACATAGCTATCTTGGAACTTGGCAGCAGTTCAGAAACAAAATTGGATTATATATAGGCTAAAGGGCTAATAGTCTAAAATAATAAATGTAGGCCTACTAGCAACCATGCCATCAACAAACAAAGTGTCAGCTAACATGCTACAGACAACCAAAAGCTAACAAGCCAACATCATTGCCAGCAACTGCGCCACTAACAAAATACCCCACAGGAGCCAGATCCACAAAGGTGCCTGAGAGACAATAAATCATAGGAGGCTCTTTTAAGTGCACTTTCCCATATTTTCTTGAAACGAGTCTCATTTCTTACAAACATATCTTAGTTTCTTGCTTACAAACTTCTCAAATAGAGCCTATACCTAAGCTACATACTGCAATCTACACAAGCATCAAAGTAGGAATCCCCACACCAGATTCACACGTTCTGCTCAGTGCGAGGTGAACTTCCTGTTGTTCGTCAAGTGTTGTGTAACATAAAAACAGTCAGGACTCGATGTTCTCTACGCTGGAAAAACGGTTGACAGTTCTGGGCTCTGTTTCAATTCCTCCTTCTGAGAAAACCCTGATCTGGTCATGTTATGGATGGCTGACAGCAGTAGGTACAGGTGAAGAACATGCCTACAGTACAGTAACATGTATGTATATCAACTATGTTTCAGATGGTGAAGGAGAAGGGAGAGGGTGTTGTGAAGCATTTGAGAGGAGCAGCGCAGGCTTTTGCATTCTCTCATTTGCGTGCGAGTGTGTGTGTGTGTGTGTGCGTGTGTGCGAGTGTGTGTGTGTGTGCGTGTGTGTGTGTGTGTGTGCGTGTGCGTGTGCGTGTGTGCATGTATGAATTGGCGTTCATGTATATGTCGTCTCTATCTCTGTAACCACTGTGGGCGGATGTGACCTCCACAATGCCAGGCTTTGTGGCTGGCTGACGTCACGGGAATGTGAGTGCACTATAGGAGCACACACTATAAAGTGCCCTACACAATGAAAGATACACACTATAAAGTGCCCTACACAATGAAAGATACACACTATAAAGTGCCCTACACAATGAAAGATACACACTATAAAGTGCCCTACACAATAAAAGATACACACTTTAAAGTGCCCTACACAATGAAAGATACACACTTTAAAGTGCCCCTAGTACACAATGAAAGATACAGTAGATGACCCTACCACCGGGCCTGTTTGTAGGGATTAAATGTGGCTGGACGCGTTGTTGAGTGTAGTAAACTATGATGCCAAGCCTAATGGATTTTTAGACAGCAACAAAGCACATGCACACACATTGCAAACATACAAAACACATAAATATGCACACACACACACACACACACACACACACACACACACACACACACATCAATAGACCGTTTTCACGGGGGCCATTTTGTGTGGTAAAGGCAGGGTAAACACAGGTGCAAGCAAAACATTAATGAGGGTTTCCAACTTCCAATCATGGATGGTCCTCACTTTCTCACACACCATCAAAGGGCTGTTTGAAGGTTAAGACTTGGTTTTAAGCGTTAGGTTAGAATTGGGTTCAGGTAGGCAGGCAGGTAGGCATTTAATTGTGATTTTTAAGGTTATGGTATAGGCTTAGTGTAAGGGTTAGCCTTAGGCATTTCGTTCTGATGAGTAAGGCTTTTGGGTTAGTTGCTATAGGGAATGCATTATGTCAATGAATGTCCTCGCTAAGATAACTGTGCTTGTCCGACTGGATTTGCAGCCATGTCAGTTGGCTTCAGCTGCCTCAAGGCTCTGTGTGTGTGTGTGTGTGTGTGTGTGTGTGTGTGTGTGTGTGTGTGTGTGTGTGTGTGTGTGTGTGTGTGTGTGTGTGTGTGTGTGTGTGTGTGTGTGTGTGTGTGTGTGTGTGTGCGTGCGTGCGTGCGTGCGTGCGTGCGTGCGTGCGTGCGTGCGTGTGTCTGTGTGTCTGTGTGTCTGTGAGTATGTGTACAGTATGTCTGTGTGTCTGTGAGTGTACACACATAATGCCATGCCAGCACCAGTCATGTAGAACAGTGTCCCTGTTTCCCAATGCAAATTCTATTCAAAGTCAAGTGGTTCTATCGACCCAATCTCCAATGCATTCACACATGGCTGGCTGACTGCTCTATATAGGCCAAATATATGCAGTGGGTGTGAGTGTCTGTGTTTGAGTTTATTTTAGTGCACTTCAGTCGTGTGAATTTATAGATCGTCACTACATGTGTGTGTGTGTGTGTGTGTGTGTGTATGCGTGTGTGCGTGACGTGTGTGTGTGTGTGTGTGTGTGTGTGTGTGTAAAGTGGCCTACACAGCGCACTCACTGTACTGTATGTCTACTGTTGAGTGCAGGCAGTGTAGCATAGCGTGTGGTCTAGTATCCATCGGCTGCCTGTGGGGAATTACAGCAGCTATAGTCAATTCAGCACCTATAGATCGGTGTGGCCTGGACCCCGAGGCACAGAGCCGAGTGTGTATTTATGTGTTTCTTTGTGTGTTTATTTATAAGAGAGAAGCTATTTGGCTGAAACATGCAGCTGCATAGAACACTACAACCACATCACAGTTGATTTGACCAGATTATGGTTGACATTTGACAGTATGTTAGATTTCAGGCGTTTAGCTGATGCTGTTATCCAGTGACAGCGACCTACAAATCAATGAGTGCAGCTTGAATGATAAACCATGATAAAATACCTGAGTTAGTACAGTATCACCGTATGTAATTGTAATTATCCTTAAAAAGAATTGGTTGATTACCGCGATTATGGCTGCTGCACAGCGCGCTGTTCGCTTGTTTAGATTGCACCAAATCCTGTTGGCTTGGCTATGTTATTGTTTTAATATTTATGCAAACAAAAAGTGCATATATTGCTGCTAATTTAATTTGTGGTTTTCAATATGCAATGATTTCAGTGAATGTATCAGCACTTTTTGATAGGTCGGGCCGATATCGGCCGATAATGGCCGATCACCGATATATCGGTATCGGCCGATATGTTGGACGACATACTTTTCTTTATTTTATTTTTTCTAGTTATTTAGAATTATTAAATTCCCAGTGAAGTTTACCGTTTCAGTGCACTGGCAATAAAGTTGATTGTTAAACTGTAAAATATCCTGCCTACATTACATACCTCAAGTCAAGTCATAACTTTGTGTTTATATATTAAGTGTTTAATATTTTATGGATCATTGCAAAAAAACGTGTGTAATATATTGTGTATATATAAAATATAAGAATATCTGATGATATATCGATATCAGACTTTTTTGAACTCGCTAATATCCGTATCGCCCCCAAAAATTCAGTATCGGTCAGGGTCTACTTTTTGAAATTTTTTAGCACATTTGAACAATACCGTGATAATACTGATAATTTTGCTCACTTTAATCATGATGTGAAATTTTGATACAGTTTCATCTGTAATAATGAGTGGGTGGGTGTTCAGTGTCTTGTGGTTTGACAGGAGACTTTGCTGTTGATGGATACATCATGTTTATGCATGACATTTCATGTAGCGCTACATTGTAGCCTATACACTGCATACACAAACACCCCATTTACACCTGGGGCCAGTTGCACCAAGTGGTCTTAGCTATGCCTGGTCATAACTCCTACGTCGGTCTTAGTTAAGACCAGTCTTTAGAGTGGATTTACGCCTGTTGCACCAACACGGCTTACTCTGGTCTTAACTACGCTGGTCATAGCAATGCGCGTCCATGTGAATTGCCGGGGAATGCCCCCTGATTGGCACAAAAATGTGCCTCGCGCCGTCACCCACTACTGTATGTGCATCACTACACCCTCCCTCCTCCCACCCCCCCTCCTCCTGTGGAAGCTCCGGGGGAAAATGGCGGCGGCGATTAGTGCCAGGCAGTCTGAATGAAATTGAATGTAACGTTCCCAATTCTATGTATTAAATTCTAAAAAACGACCCTCAACATTTGGGAAGGCTAAGCCACACAACTAGTTCGTTATAATCCAACGTCATGCTTCGAAGGCGACTTTACGACGATGAGGACGGTGAAGGACTCAATCACAGCGGGTCTCCGCTGATAGACTACCACGGAGATCTCTTACAGGCACAGGCACGTTACGCCTCCTCCTGACCAGTCGTAATATTTACTGTACGACCGGTCTTAGTGAGAAAAAGGCTTACGCCCTGTTGGTGCAACCGGCGTAGCTGTTAGGTCGTAAAGTTACGACCGGCTTAGCTTAAGACCAGTCGTAAGACCAGTTGGTGCAACTGGCCCCTGGTTTTTAAATGCGAACTGTATCCGGATAAGTTCTCTGGATAATGGTCGCATTTAAAAAAACATTTTGCATTGCCGCAATGCCTTCGATAGTGAAAACGACATCTTTCCGGAGAGAACAAAATGTAAAGTCAAGTTTATTACGGGGTAGCAGCCTCTTGCAGAGACATATGATGGATGGGAATCTGGCACTGGTAATCTATTGAACAGAGGGCTGGTGGTGTGAAAGTGGATCCTGCAGTGCCATAACGGCAGCTTGAGGTTGCGAGGGGGCAGTGCAGCCAGCAGTGACGTCAGGCTGCAGCCTGAAAATAGCGGTGAGAATCTCAGCTCTCCTCCACACAGACACACATACTCTGGAGGAGAGGAGAGGAGAGGAGAGGAGAGTGAGTCAGCTGTCCTGCTGACACGGGCCAAGAGAGAGAGAGAGAGACGCAGACAGAAAGAAACCAAGACTCATGAGTCAATCAGGGATAGAAAACACACTACTGAAGGACACCACCGTGGTCGGAAACCCACGCCTTAAAAGTTAACATCGAGAGTGGAGGACGATGCTCTTGTTGCTTAGTAATAATGCCTGTTACCGTGGCGATTAACGAGACATGTCCGTGGATGACTCATCAAGTTTGAAGTGGAGAGCGGTCAACTTATTCGATACGGCTCCTCGCTGGGCGGTGATGTGCTAGCCTAGCAACACTGTGTGATTTTCATTGTCAGTAGTATAGCAGCAGGCTACGTCATTGACGTGAAGTCTCCAGAGGCATGCGAGTCGACTAACTGATTACACCTAATCAGTCTAAAGTAGGGGTGCACCGATCGATCGGCAAGCAATCTGTATCGGCCGATTTTGACCTCAAATATGCGATCGGCGATCGGCAATTTTTTTATTTAAAAATAAATAAAAATAATAATAAAAAAAAAAAAGCCCTATCACTAATCAGACTTTCCAACGATATAAAATACAATGCCAATTGGTATTATTAAAGGGGAGAAATAATCAACCTAAAATAACGTTTCCAAACTTTCTTTGAGGAGTTTATATATCGGTGATCGGTAATCGGTGATCGGTCGATGATCGGTTGGGCAGATATTTCCCATAGGCGATCGGCAAACTGTGGCAAAAAACGTGATCGGTGCACCCCTAGTCTAAAGGCAAGGGGGGTTCTCTTCTCATACAGGGCCAGCTGAGCATAACACTGTCACTCTTATAGTGCATGTTTTAAAGCATAGGACCCGCGGAACACAAACATAGATACAATTTGCTTTGTCTCTAGTTTGTTTGCTGTAAACCGACAAGTATGACAGATAAGAAATTATTTTGAGATTCAAGATAAGATATTACATCATGTATTGTCATATAATTGTTGGTGTGTCAGCCAAGCAAACTGATTGTCCAAAGATGCATTCCAGTTGTGCTCATCATTCACATCAGCATTGTGCTGTATTGAGAGATGGCATAATTGTTGCATCGTTGGGAAGAACTAGACACACAAGCAAAAGTTAATTCTGATAGCTGTGCTCCCTTAAAATCCCCATGATAATATCATCATCATCTCATCTAATCTAATATTAGCCATGAAAATCAAGAGGACCTCATGGATAGACATGATCTTAGCCCTTCCATACTCACAACTTTGTGTGCAGGACATGAGTCTTGACAACTGCTTGAACAACCTTTAGAGATCTGGAGAGGTGGAGATGTGCTGCAGACTTGAACTGATTCAGTGACAATGAGTTGAAGCTTGATATCCAGGAGCATGATGATTCCAGTGAGCTGACCTAACGAAATGTAAGAGATGCTGAATCCTACATGTCAACTAAATTGTTGACAGTGGATTATCATAACCGTGGATTTAGAGCTGTAGTTACAGTATGTCTGTCACAAATATAAATTATTGTTTATTTTGAGGGTAGATCATGAAGTTGACAGTTGTTTTAAATTTACATACACTACACCAGAGGTTCTCAAATGTTTTTCAGCCAAGGACCCCTTACAAGATAGAAAATATACCGCGGACCCCCTCATTCTGATTTGTGATTTTGAGCTAAGCTTAATTGTTTCCACGGTAACGTGCTTGACTTTTAATTTGATAGGTTTGTTATTAGAATGTAATCCATGAACCATTTTAGATTTAAAGCATAAACTATTTTCGTTGAACTATGAAGATTTTGAAAAAAAAATATATATATATTTTTTTTTTATTACATTACATTTACATTACGTCATTTAGCAGACGCTTTTGTTTTGTCCAAAGCGACTTACAATATCACAATTTGTCAACAGTCCAGAAAACCACTATGCAACACAATAAAGATATTTTGATAAACTAGCACCATGTAGGAAGTAGTTTGAGAAGGAATAAGTAACATGTAGCATTTTCTTTTTAATTATATATATATATATATATATATATATATATATATTATATATATATATATATATATTTTTTTTTACTTGAAAACTTTTCGCGGACCCCCTGGCAAAGTGCCACGGACCCCTGGGGGTCCGCGGACCCCCATTTGAGAACCACTGCACTACACTACACTAACTGTTCAGACAACGTGTGTGATTCGAGAAAGAATGCATTAGACAGGACGTTTTGGTTTGAACTGTTTGTAGCATCTTATCTAGATTGGCCATCATGACCTCTGCTTATATATTTCTTGTATCTCTCTCTTGGAACAGACAGTGGAGTGATATGAAATGTCCTGCTGCAGAGCACAGGCATCAGCTTAGCAATGTGCTCTGACACACTCCGATGACAGGGAAGGGCTTTATTAGAGCAGCCACAACCCATCATGTGTGTGTGTGTGTGCGTGCGTGCGTGCGTGCGTGCGTGCGTGCGTGCGTGCGTGCGTGCGTGCGTGCGTGCGTCTGTGTGTGTGCGTATGTATGCATGCAGCATTCTATTTTTTCTCACTTATCGTCCCATCTCCTCCTTCTGGAATTCGGCAAATGAAAGAGTTCATTTTCCATCTTTTCTCGGTCCCTTTGTTCAGTATTCATCCATCCACATGTTCATCCCTCCACATGCTATATAGGGCCTATTTCACCACATCCACATGTTCATCCATCCACATGCTATATAGGGCCTATTTCACCACATCCACATGTTCATCCCTCCACATGCTATATAGGGCCTATTTCACCACATCCACATGTTCATCCCTCCACATGCTATATAGGGCCTATTTCACCACATCCACATGTTCATCCCTCCACATGATATATAGGGCCTATTTCACCACATCCACATGTTCATCCCTCCACATGATATAGGGCCTATTTCACCACATCCACATGTTCATCCCTCCACATGCTATATAGGGCCTATTTCACCACATCCACATGTTCATCCCTCCACATGATATATAGGGCCTATTTCACCACATCCACATGTTCTTCCCTCCACATGATATATAGGGCCTATTTCACCACATCCACATGTTCATCCCTCCACATGCTATATAGGGCCTATTTCACCACATCCACATGTTCATCCCTCCACATGATATATAGGGCCTATTTCACCACATCCACATGTTCATCCCTCCACATGCTATATAGGGCCTATTTCACCACATCCACATGTTCATCCCTCCACATGCTATATAGGGCCTATTTCACCACATCCACATGTTCATCCCTCCACATGATATAGGGCCTATTTCACCACATCCACATGTTCATCCCTCCACATGATATATAGGGCCTATTTCACCACATCCACATGTTCATCCCTCCACATGATATATAGGGCCTATTTCACCACATCCACATGTTCATCCCTCCACATGCTATATAGGGCCTATTTCACCACATCCACATGTTCATCCCTCCACATGCTATATAGGGCCTATTTCCATGGTAGTCATGGGGCGTTTTCGGACCCAAGGAACTTTTTCATAGTTCTAAGAACAGTTGGAGAACTCTGGCCTGGGAACAATCGTAGTTCTTCTAAGGCCGTTTTGAGGGACTTTTTTAGCTTCTACTTCAGGGTCGATACTCTCCCAGTACAAGAGAGCAACCTTTGAGTGATGTAGTGTACATTGGTCCAGAAATGTACATGTACGTTGATTGGTCGGTAAGTATAATCATGAACGTTAACTTGCTATATATTAGGGCTGTGCCGATTCACTTATCTCCCGATTCGATACTATCACGATACTTTGGTGCCGATTCGATATATATTGCGATTCACGATTATTGCGATTCTACGATTATTGCGATTCGATATTACGATTTATTGCGATTTTTGTTTATTTTTTTCTTTTATTTTTTCAGTTTGTTTGCTTTTTTACACTAGATTAGAACATGGGAAAAGTTGAATCATACACTAGAGACTGTATATTATATATCATGAGTAGGGCTGGGCGATATAGTTAAAAACAGGGGCGGACTGGGATCATAATTCAGGCCGGGCATTAGATACCAAGCAGGCCAGGCCGATATGGGCCAACGCGTGTGAAATTTGGGCCGTTTGAAGCCAGATTTGGGCCGTTTGAAGTCCAATTTTACAATGAGATGCACCCACTTTAACCCTGAAGTGTAATTATTACTTCAGACTAACTAATAAAGTAATAAAACCACTAGTAAACCAGTAGGCGGCGCCTGGCCTGCTGTTCAGTGAGTGGCCTGACTGCAAGCACCAAAAAAAAAAAAAAAAAAAAAAAAAAAAAAATTTTAATTTGCGATTATCGATTCTGGAATAAAAGATCGATCCAAAAAATCGTGACATTAAAAATCGCGATACTTAGGTGAATCGATTTTTTCCCCCAGCCCTACTATATATATATATATTTTTTTTAGCAAGCCAACGTTAGCTAGCTAATTATTAGCGCAAGTATCAATCCCCGGTGACTTGCTTTGCTGTAAAGCTACTCACAGTTAGCATCCTAACCGCCAGCCGGCTTACGTCACTTCCGAGTTCTCGGGGAGTTCCCCGAAGGGCACTTCTCTCTCAGGGAGTCCCCAGGAGCGTTTGGTCCAAAAGCACCTATGGTGAACGTCAGATCCAACCATGAGGACTGAACAGGTTTTCATGTGTGTGTGAAGGCTGAAGCCTGGACAGTGGACATTGCTCTCTGCCATACATCTGCAAAGTGCCATCTGCAAAGTGCCCTTATGCCTCACTGGCCTCACTTACCGGTAGTTATGCCTGACATCATAATTATGCATATCAGAGTTTTGTGTGGTAAGAAAAATGACTCCTTTGATGGTTGTTTGTGTACCAGCAGTGTTCAGATAAGGTCGCCGCTGGATATAGAAATGAAGCAGGGCTAGGCTGTTGAGAATCTAACACTGAGGCTCTGAATGCCTGTGCTGGGCGCCAGAGTGGAAGTGCTTTTGGAGTGGCAGTCAGAGAGAGAGCGAGAGAGAGAGAGAGAGAGAGAGAGAGTGTGTGTGTGTGTGTGTGTGTGTGTGTGTGTGTGTGTGTGTGTGTGTGTGTGTGTGTGTGTGTGTGTGTGTGTGTGTGTGTGTGTGTGTGTGTGTGTGTGTGTGTGTGTGTGTGTGTGTGTGTGTGTGTGTGTGTCCTGATATACACACAAACACACACACTCTTTTCAGTGTGAGATGCAGTCTGGGCATGTCCACACATAGCAAGATGTTGGAGGATGGAAGACGCATCCTCCTGTCTCAACTTGAAAGACTCCTGTCTCAACTCTCACACACACACACACACACACACACACACACACACACACACACACACACACACACACACACACACACACACCTATACTATACTGTGTGTATACCTTGAGTCACGTTTGGAGTGTTTACATAGCAATGCAGTCTATTCCCGGAGAACTACCCTAACCCTAACCACTAGGGGTGCTCAAAAAAATCGATTCTGAAAGGATTGCGATTCTTAATGCCACGATTCCTGGATCGATTCCAAACTCCCAAGAATCGATTCTAATTCGTATTGTAAAAAAAAAAAAAAAAAAATTTTACAGTGCACCTGAACGCAACATGCAAGATACCGGCTAAATAAGTGTCCAAATGTTCATGTCATTTTGTGTACTGTACTGCCACGGTGCCACCACCTCTTGCACTTAAGAACTAATTTTTTGTCTTAGATTTACCTTTGTGTGTTATTGCAATATAAAATTACATAATTGAGAATCGATTCTAGATTCTGGAATCGAGAATCGTTGGAATCGAGAATCGATTCTGGAATCGGATCGTGACCCCAGGAATCGGAATCGGATCGGATCGTGGCTTGGCCGGATCGGAGCACCCCTACTAACCACTACTTGCCTACTGTAACCACCACTGACCCCAAAATTTTACCAATCAGGGACACAGCTTTTGTCCCTGATTGTACAAGCCACCCCCGATCACCTGGTCTTAAGTCCGGTGTGTGTCCCTGACTGACTTTAGTAAAACCATAGAAACACAGCCCCTTGTATATACTGAACATGAACATACTTATACTACACACACTGGACATTCCACACAGTTCAGGTTTGCTTCTCCCACGCTACCCTGAGGCAAGGTGAACACACACACACACACACACACACACACACACACACACACACACACACACACACAGACACACCCACACACACACACACACGCACACACACACTGTCTGTAACCTTGTCAAGGTTAACCACAACAGTGTTTATGCCACCCTCCTGTCTGATAATCAACACACCTCTTCCAATACATCCACCTTAAGCTAGAGTTTGGTTCATTCTGTGTAAGGCAGTAAACAGGTGACTGCATGTCATTCTGTGTAAGGCAGTAAACAGGTGAGTGCATGTCATTCTGTGTAAGGCAGTAGGTGAGTGCAGGTCATTCTGTGTAAGGCAGTAGGTGAGTGCATGTCATTCTGTGTAAGGCAGTAGGTGAGTGCAGGTCATTCTGTGTAAGGCAGTAAACAGGTGAGTGCATGTCATTCTGTGTAAGGCAGTAGGTGAGTGCAGGTCATTCTGTGTAAGGCAGTAAACAGGTGACTGCATGTCATTCTGTGTAAGACAGTAAACAGGTGACTGCATGTCATTCTGTGTAAGGCAGTAAACAGGTGACTGCATGTCATTCTGTGTAAGGCAGTAAACAGGTGACAGCATGTCATTCTGTGTAAGGCAGTAAACAGGTGAGTGCATGTCATTCTGTGTAAGGCAGTAAACAGGTGAGTGCATGTCATTCTGTGTAAGGCAGTAAACAGGTGAGTGCAGGTCATTCTGTGTAAGGCAGTAAACAGGTGAGTGCATGTCATTCTGTGTAAGGCAGTAGGTGAGTGCATGTCATTCTGTGTAAGGCAGTAAACAGGTGAGTGCATGTCATTCTGTGTAAGGCAGTAGGTGAGTGCATGTCATTCTGTGTAAGGCAGTAAACAGGTGACTGCATGTCATTCTGTGTAAGGCAGTAAACAGGTGACTGCATGTCATTCTGTGTAAGGCAGTAGGTGAGTGCAGGTCATTCTGTGTAAGGCAGTAGGTGAGTGCATGTCATTCTGTGTAAGGCAGTAAACAGGTGAGTGCATGTCATTCTGTGTAAGGCAGTAAACAGGTGAGTGCATGTCATTCTGTGTAAGGCAGTAAACAGGTGAGTGCATGTCATTCTGTGTAAGGCAGTAAACAGGTGAGTGCATGTCATTCTGTGTGAGGCAGTAAACAGGTGAGTGCATGTCATTCTGTGTAAGGCAGTAAACAGGTGACTGCATGTCATTCTGTGTAAGGCAGTAAACAGGTGAGTGCATGTCATTCTGTGTAAGGCAGTAAACAGGTGACTGCATGTCATTCTGTGTAAGGCAGTAAACAGGTGAGTGCATGTCATTCTGTGTAAGGCAGTAGGTGAGTGCATGTCATTCTGTGTAAGGCAGTAAACAGGTGAGTGCATGTCATTCTGTGTAAGACAGTAAACAGGTGAGTGCAGGTCATTCTGTGTAAGGCAGTAGGTGAGTGCAGGTCATTCTGTGTAAGGCAGTAGGTGAGTGCAGGTCATTCTGTGTAAGGCAGTAGGTGAGTGCAGGTCATTCTGTGTAAGGCAGTAAACAGGTGACTGCATGTCATTCTGTGTAAGACAGTAAACAGGTGAGTGCATGTCATTCTGTGTAAGGCAGTAGGTGAGTGCAGGTCATTCTGTGTAAGGCAGTAGGTGAGTGCAGGTCATTCTGTGTAAGGCAGTAGGTGAGTGCAGGTCATTCTGTGTAAGGCAGTAAACAGGTGAGTGCAGGTCATTCTGTGTAAGGCAGTAAACAGGTGAGTGCATGTCATTCTGTGTAAGGCAGTAAACAGGTGAGTGCATGTCATTCTGTGTAAGGCAGTAAACAGGTGAGTGCATGTCATTCTGTGTAAGGCAGTAAACAGGTGACTGCATGTCATTCTGTGTAAGGCAGTAAACAGGTGAGTGCATGTCATTCTGTCTAAGGCAGTAAACAGGTGACTGCATGTCATTCTGTGTAAGGCAGTAAACAGGTGACTGCATGTCATTCTGTGTAAGGCAGTAAACAGGTGACTGCATGTCATTCTGTGTAAGACAGTAAACAGGTGACAGCATGTCATTCTGTGTAAGGCAGTAAACAGGTGAGTGCATGTCATTCTGTGTAAGACAGTAAACAGGTGACAGCATGTCATTCTGTGTAAGGCAGTAAACAGGTGAGTGCATGTCATTCTGTGTAAGACAGTAAACAGGTGACAGCATGTCATTCTGTGTAAGGCAGTAAACAGGTGACTGCATGTCATTCTGTGTAAGGCAGTAAACAGGTGACTGCATGTCATTCTGTGTAAGACAGTAAACAGGTGACAGCATGTCATTCTGTGTAAGGCAGTAAACAGGTGAGTGCAGGTCATTCTGTGTAAGGCAGTAAACAGGTGACTGCATGTCATTCTGTGTAAGGCAGTAAACAGGTGAGTGCAGGTCATTCTGTGTAAGGCAGTAAACAGGTGACTGCATGTCATTCTGTGTAAGGCAGTAAACAGGTGACTGCATGTCATTCTGTGTAAGGCAGTAAACAGGTGACTGCATGTCATTCTGTGTAAGACAGTAAACAGGTGACAGCATGTCATTCTGTGTAAGGCAGTAAACAGGTGAGTGCAGGTCATTCTGTGTAAGGCAGTAAACAGGTGACAGCATGTCATTCTGTGTAAGGCAGTAAACAGGTGAGTGCATGTCATTCTGTGTAAGACAGTAAACAGGTGACAGCATGTCATTCTGTGTAAGGCAGTAAACAGGTGAGTGCATGTCATTCTGTGTAAGACAGTAAACAGGTGACAGCATGTCATTCTGTGTAAGGCAGTAAACAGGTGACTGCATGTCATTCTGTGTAAGGCAGTAAACAGGTGACTGCATGTCATTCTGTGTAAGGCAGTAAACAGGTGACTGCATGTCATTCTGTGTAAGGCAGTAAACAGGTGAGTGCATGTCATTCTGTGTAAGGCAGTAAACAGGTGAGTGCAGGTCATTCTGTGTAAGGCAGTAAACAGGTGACTGCATGTCATTCTGTGTAAGGCAGTAAACAGGTGACTGCATGTCATTCTGTGTAAGGCAGTAAACAGGTGAGTGCAGGTCATTCTGTGTAAGGCAGTAAACAGGTGAGTGCAGGTCATTCTGTGTAAGGCAGTAAACAGGTGAGTGCATGTCATTCTGTGTAAGACAGTAAACAGGTGACAGCATGTCATTCTGTGTAAGGCAGTAAACAGGTGAGTGCATGTCATTCTGTGTAAGACAGTAAACAGGTGACAGCATGTCATTCTGTGTAAGGCAGTAAACAGGTGACAGCATGTCATTCTGTGTAAGACAGTAAACAGGTGACTGCATGTCATTCTGTGTAAGGCAGTAGGTGAGTGCATGTCATTCTGTCTAAGACAGTAAACAGGTGACAGCATGTCATTCTGTGTAAGGCAGTAAACAGGTGACTGCATGTCATTCTGTGTAAGACAGTAAACAGGTGACTGCATGTCATTCTGTGTAAGGCAGTAAACAGGTGAGTGCATGTCATTCTGTGTAAGACAGTAAACAGGTGACTGCATGTCATTCTGTGTAAGACAGTAAACAGGTGAGTGCATGTCATTCTGTGTAAGGCAGTAAACAGGTGACTGCATGTCATTCTGTGTAAGACAGTAAACAGGTGAGTGCATGTCATTCTGTGTAAGGCAGTAAACAGGTGAGTGCATGTCATTCTGTGTAAGGCAGTAAACAGGTGAGTGCATGTCATTCTGTGTAAGACAGTAAACAGGTGAGTGCATGTCATTCTGTGTAAGACAGTAAACAGGTGACTGCATGTCATTCTGTGTAAGGCAGTAAACAGGTGAGTGCATGTCATTCTGTGTAAGGCAGTAAACAGGTGACAGCATGTCATTCTGTGTAAGGCAGTAAACAGGTGACTGCATGTCATTCTGTGTAAGGCAGTAAACAGGTGACTGCATGTCATTCTGTGTAAGGCAGTAAACAGGTGACTGCATGTCATTCTGTGTAAGACAGTAAACAGGTGACAGCATGTCATTCTGTGTAAGGCAGTAAACAGGTGACTGCATGTCATTCTGTGTAAGGCAGTAAACAGGTGAGTGCAGGTCATTCTGTGTAAGACAGTAAACAGGTGAGTGCATGTCATTCTGTGTAAGACAGTAAACAGGTGACTGCATGTCATTCTGTGTAAGGCAGTAGGTGAGTGCATGTCATTCTGTGTAAGGCAGTAGGTGAGTGCATGTCATTCTGTGTAAGGCAGTAAACAGGTGAGTGCATGTCATTCTGTGTAAGGCAGTAGGTGAGTGCATGTCATTCTGTGTAAGGCAGTAAACAGGTGACTGCATGTCATTCTGTGTAAGGCAGTAAACAGGTGAGTGCATGTCATTCTGTGTAAGGCAGTAAACAGGTGAGTGCATGTCATTCTGTCTAAGGCAGTAAACAGTGTTGGTGGTAACTCATTACAAAAGTAACATATTACATGTAATATATTACTTTTAGCAGTAACTCAGTAATATAACTTATTACTTATAGGATTTCAGTAATATTATACCAGTTACTTTGTCAAGTAACTCAAGTTACAAATTGAGTTACATTTTATTAAATCAAAGCACATATTTAAAAAAGATACAATCATTTCCTAATCAAACTGTGTGTTTTTATGCAAATAACCACTATAGATGACAATAACAAAGGAAAATAATAACATTTCGAATTTTGGATTGTTTACACTGACTTCAAGGCAGTTGAAATTATTTTTCGGGATGGTTCTGGGGCGGCGATGTCATTCTGCTGCTGCTGTTGTTTTGGTAAAAGTAATGCAAAAGTAGTGAAATAAGTAACGAGTTACTCTACATAGAAAGTAATATTGTAAAGTAACTTATTACTTTCAAATGAAAGTAACTAGTAATATGTAGTATATTACATTTTGAAAGTAACTTGCCCAACACTGGCAGTAAACAGGTGACTGCATGTCAGTCTGTGTAAGGCAGTAAACAGGTGAGTGCATGCCTGCAGTGAGCAACACAGCAGTGCTGCTGATGTGTTCTAGCTGTGGTCTGACTCTGAATCTGAAAGCTCTCTGAAACCAGGGCACGTTCCCGCACAAAACAAGTTACAACTAATTGCTGATTGCTCAGGAATGTCACTTAAGGACTTGTTTATTAACTCATTGAGTGCCAGCCACTTTTGGAGAACGGACGCTCCCAGTGCCAGAGTTTCAGAGCGTTTTCAGTGATTTCTCGAGGCCCACAGAATATTGTGTGATATTACTATGTAAACACTGAACACGCACAAAGAACGATGAGACTCTATTCTATCATCTGCAAAAAAAAGTTTATTGATCCCATTTTCCGTTCTTTAGTTATGAGCCGGAGAAGATAGCTTGATTCATCCAAAAATAGCAATTTTTTTCTAGAAGCTGAGATAATTGGCCTTTTGTGAAATTAATCATTTCAAGCACATCACTGACTCTGAAGCTAATCTTTTCTAATGTAGTCACACCTCAAAAATAATTTCCTTCAATAAAACAGTTTAGGCCAGGGAATTTTGTTTGGCAGAATAATATTTTTAGCTACAACCAGCAGCGCTGGCCCCTGCGTGCGCTGCTGGTTGCAGCTTCTTGCTGGTTTTGATTTGCTGCTGGTGGGTATCGGATATTCTGGCTTGCGTTTGTCAATCCTGTCCTGCTGCCTGGGTCTGTCTGGGTGTTGTGTGTGTGCTGCTCTGCGTGCCCCCTCCCCCCCCCCCCGCCCCGCCCCGCCCCGCCTCGCCTCGCCTCAACTGCACACTCCTCCTCCTGTCTGTGGTGGCTCTCTGCTGAGTTTGCTGTGCGCACAGTGAAGGGTGCGGAACAGCCAGGCTTTTTTACAGCGTTCCGCGTGTGTTTGTCACCGGCAACGATGCTTCCAGTTGAGAATAATAACTCCACGGTGTGGATGTGCAGATGTGCTGTCGCAACCGACACAGAGCGGCTCAATTGTGGGAGCAGATTGGCTGCTGCAGGCACAGCTGCAGTAACGTGCTTCAGCATATCGATGCATACGGATGCGATGCGATTTCCGTTTCCATAACGACTTCTTCTTTGTTTTTTCCTTGCCTTTCTGTTATGTGGAGAGCACTGTCGCCACCTAAGGGTTCTGTAAAATAGGTTATAGACCTCCAATAGCTACAATAGTTGTACCAGAGATGTATCAGGGATTGATCCACGTCCCACCGTCAAAAAACGCAATTGACGACAACCGTCGTCATTGGCACTCTACGTCAGTATTTGAATTGACGACAGCTGTCGTCATTGGCATTCAATGAGTTAATAAGAGGAGATAAAAAAACGTACCTCCCGGGTAAGGAGCAAATTGTATTA
>NC_139652.1:13942899-13957899 GCF_964638095.1 Poromitra crassiceps
ATCATGTGAGGCAGCCTGTGTCTGCAGCCTATCATGTGAGACAGTCTGTGTCTGCAGCCTATCATGTGAGACAGCCTGTGTCTGCAGCCTATCATGTGAGGCAGCCTGTGTCTGCAGCCTATCATGTGAGGCAGCCTGTGTCTGCAGCCTATCATGTGAGACAGTCTGTGTCTGCAGCCTATCATGTGAGACAGTCTGTGTCTGCAGCCTATCATGTGAGGCAGCCTGTGTCTGCAGCCTATCATGTGAGGCAGCCTGTGTCTGCAGCCTATCATGTGAGACAGCCTGTGTCTGCAGCCTATCATGTGAGACAGCAGCCTGTGTCTGCAGCCTATCATGTGAGGCAGCAGCCTGTGTCTGCAGCCTATCATGTGAGGCAGCCTGTGTCTGCAGCCTATCATGTGAGACAGCAGCCTGTGTCTGCAGCCTATCATGTGAGACAGTCTGTGTCTGCAGCCTATCATGTGAGGCAGTCTGTGTCTGCAGCCTATCATGTGAGACAGTCTGTGTCTGCAGCCTATCATGTGAGACAGTCTGTGTCTGCAGCCTATCATGTGAGGCAGCAGCCTGTGTCTGCAGCCTATCATGTGAGGCAGCAGCCTGTGTCTGCAGCCTATCATGTGAGACAGCCTGTGTCTGCAGCCTATCATGTGAGACAGCCTGTGTCTGCAGCCTATCATGTGAGACAGCCTGTGTCTGCAGCCTATCATGTGAGACAGCAGCCTGTGTCTGCAGCCTATCATGTGAGGCAGCAGTCTGTGTCTGCAGCCTATCATGTGAGGCAGCCTGTGTCTGCAGCCTATCATGTGAGGCAGCCTGTGTCTGCAGCATATTTTGTGTGTTCCCTCTCATGGCCTCAGTTCCATTTTAGATGAGCGATGGGGCAGTGGGCATACATAGAACAAGACTGTTAACTAAAAGTACTGTACTCACCATGGAGACGAAGCCAGAGGAACTAACTTACGGTGGCAGACATATTTATCAAGCTGACTTCCTTGCATTCTTTCTTTGTCTCTCTATCACTCTCTCTCCTTATGTTGGTTTAGCTAAAGGACAATAGCAGACTTTTTGACATGTGGGCCCTATACATCATGTCTCATACCTACATAATACATTTTACATCATGCGAGAATGCTATAGTTTTGTATAGATTTTTCCATTACTGAGTAAGTATTTATTTTTCTGCTGATTCTGGATGCCGGCCATTTTTCTGCTGATTCATGACTGAGCCCCTGAGTGCAGTGTTGGCGTGGTGTGCTGCCCCATATCATCAACCGATTGCAGTTATGATGCCGCTTTGGGCTCTTGTTGTACATCTTTACCTAGCGCTTGTCGACGATACAAGAACATCCGAGGGACACACACACAGGAATGTCTGTTCGATAGACTATCTTTGCTAGATCCACAAGATTGATCTTTTTTTTTTACTGATGACACCCTGAACATGGATCATTCACTTCGCTCTTTTTTTTCCTTTTTCACTAGACCTCCCAGAGATCACCTGTGAATCTGTGGCCAATTACTGTGACGGTGATGTCACCAGTGATGTCACTCGAGCAATTGTGATGTCACCAGTGATGTCACTTGAGCAATTGTGATGTCACCAGCATCTTTGTGTTGTCAGGCAGAAACACACAGCAACACAGCCGGGGTGGCTGGGTCCTCATTTACGGGCACCCGTCAACGAGCAAATAAAGCATTCGTAATTGATCTGCATATAGTTAGAGAATATCGTGTTACTTCAAATCTAGTTACAATGTCGCTGGGAGTTGAATCTGGATCCTCGAGTGAAGAGACGCTGAACGTCAGTTTCCTTCTCTACCGGGCGTGCAGGGAAGGAGATGTCGGCGCCTTGTGCTCCCTGCTTCAGTGCACCTCAAACCCGGCTGACCCAACTGTGGAAGAAGACACCTTCTACGGCCGGACGCCCATTCACTGGGCCGCTCATTTCGGACAGTTGGAGTGTGTGACGCGTCTGGTCCAAGCGGGCTATCGTGTGAACGCCGTGACCTCCAGGTTTGCGCAGACGCCCGCACACATCGCTGCATTTGGGGGCCACCCCGAGTGCTTGTTATGGCTCCTCCAAGCGGGTGCACATATCAACCAACAGGACTATGTGGGCGAGGCGCCCATCCACAAGGCCGCCCGTGCGGCCAGTCTGCAGTGTATCAACGCTCTCCTGATTCAGGGAGCCAAAGCTGATGTGAGGAATGTCAATGGGCTGACGGCTGCTGAGCTGGCCCGTGCCCGTGGCTTCCAGGAGTGCGCAGAGACTCTCTCCAATGCCCAGAACCTTCTTCAGCAGAACCTGGCTCAGTCTCACACTCGGCTCAATGGTTTTTTTCTGAATGGCACGGCCCAGAATGGGGACCGGCGCGCCTCTCAGCCCACCACCATTCAGGGGCGGAGCTTCCCAAATGTGCCCAACAGAAAGAGGTCCCTGTTT
The DNA here is from genome assembly GCF_964638095.1 of Poromitra crassiceps. NCBI lineage: Eukaryota > Metazoa > Chordata > Actinopteri > Beryciformes > Melamphaidae > Poromitra > Poromitra crassiceps. The sequence continues at coordinate 13,945,346 of NC_139652.1, forward strand.
GACGGCATGGAAGTCAACCAAAGCAAGAAGAAGGCAAGAAGGAACGGTCTGGGCATGCCACCAGCTCTGCTGAATGGGAAAGGGCCACTGGGTGGCGCCGGAGAGGTCCAGCTGGACGGTATGAATGTGGAGGTGGCAGCGACGGTGACCTCAGTGGCAGGTGAAACTCTGTGTGGGGCCTTTTCCTCAGATCGTCACAACCGACCAGAAATTCAGAACAAATGATGGGAAAGTGATGGTAGAAGATGAACTACTGAACTACTTGACTGTGGTTAAGATGCAAACTCTTAGCCAAGACTACATTATTTTGCTGGTCACACACAACTTCAGCTCTGACAAGTAAATAATGACATTTGTTGTATGAAAGGAACCCTTGAAACTGAAATGCCTGTGAGTCTGCGGGCGCCGGGCGGTCTCTCTGCTGTCCTTGAAGACCAGGTGACTGCTATGCAGAGGCCGTGCAGCCCTCCTACTGATGGCCTGATGTCAGCAACAACCGGTGTAACTGCTGACAACAATCCAACGAACGGTGTAACCACTGACTGTGATAAATGTCTGTAGAAAACAGTGCTGCCATATGGTAAATGTTGAATTATTGTACCAGAGGGTCAAAATGATCGTTTTTGGAGGTAAATTATCGTACAAATACGATAATTATCGTACGTCTGGCAACGCTGGTAGAAAAGACCCTCCTCTCATACCAACTAGAAAAGGCTCTCTCATACCACCTGATGATTCCATACACAGCGAGAAGGATTCGAATGGTCATCTGTGATGTCACTCAATTGTGATGTCAGCAGTGATGTCACTCAAGCAGTTGTGATGTTATTATTAGTGATGTCATAAGTGATGTCACTCGAGCAGTTGTGACGTTATTAGTGATGACGTCATAAATCCTTCCAGGCTGAGGTTATGAGTAGTACCCCCATACTAACCGATTTTGAAATCTGGTTGCACCACGCACATAACGAGAATCGTGTCGTGTGCAGTCGTGTTCTTGCCATATATCGACAAGCCTTCCCTCCATGTCAGCTGTCCAACGAACCCGGACAGTAGGTAGTTTCTTCATGGTCACCATGTCAAAAAGTCCTCTCCTCTCTCACTTCTTCTTCTTCTTGTTGACTGGTCACGCACGGCGAGATGGACGGGAGTCTCGTGCAGCAGGATGACGTATTCACCCAGATTTTCAGTCCTAAATATCAAACATGTTTGATATGATCGGGACGGCCCCCGATGAGGCTGTGAGCAGATCTGGAGGGTTAAGATTGGATCTGCAAACCGCTCACATTAGCAGATCATCTGTGCCGAACATCGGGACCGACCAAGCTGCCAGGCCACATTTCTCCTCAGATTCTCAGGAGGGCTGAATCGGGTATAAATCGGGCCAAGACTTCTGTAGTCTGAGCCCAGCCTTAAAACATCTGCCTGATTCTGATCCATCACCTGCAGCAGTTTCTACTTTAAATAATCCGGCACATAGTAAGTAGTACATGGAGGGAAACTACACCTTCCTCACAATGTCATCATCAGGCTTTAAATTAACTGGTGTATCGCTGTACAAGTAAAGATTGATAACGAGTTCACTATCCTCGGTGTATATACACATTTTGAGTGTCACCAGAATGAGGGTAAATACTTAAATAGATTTGTCTTTATAAATTATTTTATTGCTGATAACCTTTCTACATGTGTCTGTTGTGGTTTGGTGATATGAATGCTGACCTTTCCAACAGAAGTTCACTGTTTGCTAAACATAAACTACAGTTCTGTGAAGATCATCCTATATTATCCAGTCCATTGCTCTTACCTGCACATAGCTTTTCTATGTGAAGCCTGGCACACCACATCTTGGCTGGTCCATTGCATTACCACTGCTGCTGATCTAGCTGGATTCTAGCTGACATGATCCCTCCCCCCCCCGCCACCCATCATACAGTATGTCACTTTAACCCATTGATACCTGATGCAGCATTTGTGTGCGTATCCCTTTAAGACCGCGAACCGCGTTAACGCGGTTCGCGGTCTTAAAGGGATACGCACACAAATGAGGGATATACACGCAAATGCTGCATTAGGTATCAATGGGTTAAAGGACTGCACTTTACATTTTTGTGATACTTTTTCGATATTGCTTTTGTCTTCTAATATCGATGTGACCGCTGCACTGCATACTTGCACTAAGTCAAATTCCTTGTGTTTGTAATCGGATTACTTAAAAGTGAATCTGAATGTGATGCCCATGCTATTTTGTGGTCAATGGAGAATGTGTGTGAGGCATCCATGTCTGATCATGTTCTTTTTGTTCGTCTTCCTGAGACGTCTCATGAGGTTCAAATAGACTGGCCTAATCTCACACTGTCACCTCTGTGTTATGTATGATTGTTGGTGTGTATGAGTCATGAGACCAGTAGACCATACTGATGATGATACTGTAAGCCACACATCATAAAAAAAAAGATATCTAGGAAATATACAAAATGTGATTCCTCACATTACAGACCTACAGAAAAAGGCTGAACCCTGGTGCCAGCTAAGGAAATCAGTCTTAAAGCTACACCCCGCACGACATGCACAAAGTATGTTTGACTTACAATAAGATGAGAGGGAAAAAGCCCTTCTCAGCATAAACAAGTACATCTTCAAAAATACAGCAAAAGCACAGTGAATAAATACTGGGGACAGTTTTTAAATGTCTGCCTCCCTCTCTCTCCCATGCAGGCCTGAGACCCAGCAGAAAGCCCCGGCCAGCGCCCCTCCTCCCCCGCCACCCCCTCCGCCTCCCCCCGAGCCGGCAGGACCCCCAGAGCCGGAGGAGGAGATCCTGGGCTCCGACGATGAGGAGCAGGAGGACCCCGCGGACTACTGCAAAGGTTAGGACCACCACACACGGACACACACACTTCAATAATGAGAGACTAATAGAAAGTATAACAAGCTTTAATGATACAACAAATTAATTTTGGCGTATGACTCCATGATATGATGACGCTCTCCTGAGATGATGAGAGGGCGTCGTCAGTGAAGAATACAAGAATGTCAAGAAGAATGTGAAGAATGTCAGTGAGGAAATCCCTCATAGGGAATTCTTCAATCAGGAGTCATGACGATGGTGGTGGTCAGGGGAGGAGGTGGGGCGAAAACAACTGCTTCAGCGATGATGATCAGCAACTGAGAATGACATGGCACATACACAGCACATAGCAAACAGAGTAAAACATGGACCCTGATATATTACGCTGATTAGGTGATTGGGATCAGCTGGAGAGGAATACCTTGGGCTGATTGGTTATTGCCACATGTGTGGTAAACTGTGAATGGATGAGGAGACAGCATCAGAGAAAGGGGGCGAGCCTAACAATGAATGGGTTATACATCCTCAAAGAAAGGGGGCGTGGACTGTGATATGACGAACTGGGCATTGGCTGTTAAGTAGTCTTCATTATTGAAAATAGTCCAAGACATCATTTAGAGAGGCAAAGTGGAACGTCACTTCCTGCTTCAGCACTGTACCAGAGATTTTCATCCGCCATTTATTTTCCCATAGACATTTCGTGCTTATAAAAAATAGTTTTACTTGTTCAAACCAAACGGTACAGATATATTTAGAAACAGGAGAGATCGCATAACATTTCACTCGGACCAAAACGTTAAAAAAAAATGCGGATTTAAAGAAAAGATTTTTTCGATGTTGTTTTTTTAGGTTTTGGTCCGAGTGAAATGTTCTATGGTCTCTCCCGATTCTAAATATAGCTGAACCGTTTGGTTTGACCAAGTCAAACTATTTTTATAAGCATTTTACGAAATGTCTATGGGGAAATAAATTGCGGAATAAAATCACTGGTACAGTGCTGAAGCAGGAAGTGACGTTCACTTTGCCTCTATACATACAGACGGTGTTGGTCTGTCTGTCTGGCACTGTGTCCTCTATCTTTCTGCTTTACATGTTCTGTCATCTAGGGGTGTCACGATATTTCGTCGCACGATATATCAACGTCACGATATCGATATCGTCAGAAAAAAATGATATCGTAAAAAAAAAAAAAAATGTTTTGCTCCTGAATAATAATAGAACAAATTTAGCAGAATCAACACGCATGAGTGAGGGGGTAGACTACTACTGGCATGGCAAAACAGCTCAAGGGGTACATAAGATTACATAAGTTTAGGGACCATTGAGCATGAGTTATTTAAGAAATAGATTGTATACTTTATTTTTCTTTCACCATGCAACAAACATTTAGTTTGGGACAGTGTGACACATTCTATTGCAAGAGAAGCATTATCTCTTCCATGTTGTTTTCTAGTTATTATAATAACAATTTCCAAAAACAGCATTTGTTTTGTATTTTGTGTATTTCAAATGAAAGACTATTTTTCCAGTATTTTCCCAGGGCTCCCTTGAAAAGAGGTTTCGATTTCAACGGGACTCACATGGTTAAATAAATGATCAATAAATACATAAAAATGATTTACTTTTGTTAAAAAAACTATTGTTAAAATATCGTTTCGTATCGTTATCGTGAACCCAACATCGTGTATCGTATCGTATCGTGAAATTAGTGTATCGTGACACTCCTGGTCATCTGTCTTCTCTGCCCCTCTTTATCCAATACACTTAAGGCTGTCTGGAGCCATATCTGGTTTCATCCCTCCCTCCTCCTCCTCCTCCTCCCCCCTTTCTCCCTCTCTCCATCCTAATGGGATTTGCAGCAGTGTCACTCTAGCCATCAGTGTGAAATGCTTTGCTAGTTGTGACACCAGTGTCTCAAGGTTGTTGGGTTGCTAAGGAGCGTTGTTCTGCTAGCTCTCTGCAGTGGCCCCAGATTTTGTAAACATAACAAAAAAACACCCAGGTGTTGAAGTAAGCGGTGCCGTTTTGCACAAGTCAGAGCAGAGAGCTGGGGGAGGGGCCTACTGTAGGGGGAGGGGCCTACTGTAGGCGGCAAGGCTGCAGATCTCGTGCGCATACCGACATCACGTGCGACATCCCGTCCACATCCCGTGCTACGGACGGACGGACGGACGGCGGAAACACGTCACTTATAAGCAGCTGCACCAAGGGGGTACGGTGGTACAGTGGTAAGCGCTGTCAAAACATGCAATATCCTGGTTGCTAATGTGGTTCCTCCTCTGGTCGTTAAGGGCGCCTGTTCAGAGGGAGGGGAACTGGTTGGAATAGCGTGAACCTCCCACGTGCTATGTCCTACCGGTGAAGCATCCTCTGTCAGGTGAAAAGAAGCGGCTGGCTAACTGCCCATGTCTCGGAGGAAGCATGGAGCCAGTTTCGGCTCTCCCCAGATCGGCAGAGGGTGGAGTAGCAACCAGGATAAATAAATTAAATTAGCACTAATGGGGGATAAAAATGGGATAAAAAAATCGGGGGGAAAAAAGATATATTTAAAAAAAAAGGCAGCTGCACCGCTTAAAAATACTACTCTAAGTTCTTCCTTTAATATCAGTGGAAAAAATAGTTTTCGTTTGTTTGCAAATGTCAACCAAGAACTTGAGTTGCCTAAAGTGTCTCCTGAGTCTGTCACTTTTGCTGCTATTGTCAAAGGTCGGACAGCTACGGTTAGCTACTGTTATGATGACCATGGAATATTTACAACCAGTTTAATGGCATACAAGTCAAGGATAACTTCTTACCTTTGCGTTCTAGAAAAGACACAATAAAGAAGACTATTATTCACTTTACTGATGCTGCAGGGTGGAGGCAACATACAGTAATGGACACATATTATGTACAGAAAAATGTCAGCGTGCACAACACATTTGCATTCTCTTATCTGGGTTATGGGTTTGATTCCCACTGGGGTCAGCATGCTACATAATTAAGGCATCCGCCAAATGTCAGATGGCAACGTGACTCACATTCTAAATGCTGGGATCAGAACAAATCAACCGCCTTATCACCAACGCCATGTTGTCAGCTCATTAAAGGAGAATTTCGGTTTTTTACACCACGGTCCTCATTTCCAGTTTAGAATATGATGTTTTACTCACCGAAATAGTTTCGCGTCATTCGGATGCCCAGGGAAGATTTTGAGCTCCGAGTACACTCTTCAAACAGGCTAGAACCGCTAGAACGGGAGCCCTCGGGGCATTCTGCACGGCAATGCACGCGCTCTCTAAATGACACTTTTTCTGTCAGATCACGGTTCATTATGGTTGTAAATATAATTATTTAGGTAACAGCTAGAAGCTAGGCTAACAACAACACCGGAGTCAGCGTTGATCTGACCCGGATGGGGTTACAGTGCGTATCGTCCCCCTTCTGTGGTTTCTCTGAAGAAGTGGTTTCACAGAGGGGGGAGATGGGCACTGTAACCCCATCCGGGTCAGATCAACGCTGACTCCGGTGTTGTTGTTAGCCTAGCTTCTAGCTGTTACCTAAATAATTATATTTACAACCATAATGAACCGTGATCTGACAGAAAAAGTGTCATTTAGAGAGCGTGCAGAATGCCCCGTGGGCTCCCGTTCTAGCGGTTCTAGCCTGTTTGAAGAGTGTACTCGGAGCTCAAAATCTTCCCTGGGCATCCGAATGACGCGAAACTATTTCGGTGAGTAAAACATCATATTCTAAACTGGAAATGAGGACCGTGGTGTAAAAAACCGAAATTCTCCTTTAAGAGGTTTTCCACACCCTGCAGTGTTCTGTTATGAGTTCCTTCTTTGTTATTCTAGCCTTTCTTCACCAGCCGCTGTCTCTACCTGCCCATGGAAAGACTTGTCTCCTGTCTGCCTTCTGTCTCCTTCTTCTGTCCGTCCCCTCTCCCTCGCTCTCTCTCTCTCGCTTTCTTTCCAGGTCTTACTCACTAATGGATTTCATATGTCATTGACACTTACAGTAGTCTGTAACCTTGATCCCCCCCCCCCGTCTCTCTCTCAGGAGGGTACCATCCGGTGAAGATAGGGGATCTGTTCAACGGGAGGTACCATGTGATCAGGAAGTTGGGATGGGGCCACTTCTCCACCGTATGGCTGTGCTGGGACATACAGTGAGTCACACTTACAGTACACACACAAACACACACACACACACACACACACATATAATACGTAGAATACGCTATGGCAAAACATTATCTTGAAGCAAACCATGGCTCGCCATCCACCCTCCGGTTCGTTGGGTTAGAACAAGTCACTGCGCCACCTAGAGGGGGAAACCTCCCCAAGCTGTTGTCACAGAGAGAGATGTTTTGGATTTACCAACTGAATAGTATGCAACCTAAGGGACTTAATGACGACTTTACATTTCAACCTTTCTTATAAATTAAGTGGCTGGTTAGTTTTCTCATGTTTATTTTTGCTCTCCTGTTTGTTTGGGTTGTTTTAATGTGACCCATACAGCTTGCTGCTCTTGATGCCTGATCTGTACTGTCGTCTGACCCAAGTGCCTCTGAACTCCACAAGAAATGTGATATTTTCATAGAATATAGTCTGAGAATGCACCACTGTTATTGAAATGTATTCCTGTGCTCTCTGTCTGTGCTCTGTGTCCTAATTGATTGTAAGGAAGTACCTCCCCCTACACAGGTGGGATGATTGTTTCTGTTTTTACCTGCATTTAAAAAAAAGAGGCTAATCCTACCGCTCTGTATGATGCTCTGATGAAGGCACATATGCCGAACGCGTTAGCCCTCAATAAAAAAAGAAAATGGAAATCTGAAGTCTTGCATCTCAATTTTTGGAGTGCTGCTACCTTCATTCTTGTAGTGATTTTTTTTATACTAATTCCAGTAGCTGAGCACCCACAGCCAAGGAGGCAATCTGAGGAAGCGCACCTGCTCTACATCTCAACACACACACACATGTTTGTAGAGCTATCTTAGTGAGGACATTCACTGACATAATGCATTCCCTCTAGCCCCTAGTCACTCAAGCTAGACTGTCTCTTCTACATCCTGCGAGTGCACCAGATAAAGTCTGTACTTCACACCTAGCCTGGGTAAACCCAGCCTTCAACGTGACGTCACATGCCTGTAGCGTAAGTTTTGTCTGGAGGCTGGTCTATCCAGAGCGATTTCCCGCGCGAGGCGAATTCAATCGCAGAATCGCAGCCAATGAGTGACGCCGTGACTGCCAACATCAGCTACTGCCGTGATCTGCCAAAGGAAGTTGGGGGGGACAATGCTTCAGACCGGAGGAAGTTCAAACCGATGCAGGTGATTGGAGAAATAGGCGCTCGTATTTCTCCAATCACCTGCCTTTATAGGCGGGACATCCAGGACATCCCCCTATCATCGCTCATTATTTTTGCCAGTTTCCCATTTCGCTATGACCAAGTTGACCCTGCTTGGTAGGTGGAAACATTTTGAGTGGCTGTTTTAAGAGACTACCTAGCCCCTAACCCTAACCATCACTAAATGCCTAACCCTAACCCTCACCCTAACTATCCAATTCTAACTTAACCCTTTAAACCAAGACCATCTGGTGACTTGGTGCAGTCAAAACAACCTGGTGTTAAATGCTCAAAAAACAATGGAGATGATTGTGGATTACAGCAGGAACAAAGCCCCACCTTCCCCCATCACCCTGGGTGACTCCCCAGTCAACAAGTCAAGTCAAGTCAAATTTTATTTATATAGCACCTTTCATACACAAGGCAATTCAAGGTGCTTTACAAAAAAAATAATCGAAAAAACAAGCACTGTGGAGTCCTTCCGCTTCCTGGGGACCATCATCAGTCACGACCTAAAATGAGAGCTGAACATCAGAGCTCTCACCAAGAAGGCACAGCAGAGGATGTACTTCGTGCGGCAGCTGAAGAAATTCAAAGTGCCAAAAGCCACGATGGTGCACTTCTACACCTCCATCGTTGAGTCCATCCTCACCTCCTCCATCACTGTCTGGTATGCTGCTGCCACTCTCAAAGACACTAACAGACTTCAGTGCATCATCCGCTGTGCCGAGAAGATAATCGGATGCAACCTGCCATCCCTCCAGGACCTGCATGCAGCCAGGACACTGAAGCGGTCTCACAAGATCATGGCCGACCCCTCCCACCCTGACCACAAACTCTTTAAGACACTCCCCCACGGCAAGAGACTGAGGTCTGCCAAGACCAGAACCACCCGCCACAAGACCAGCTTCTTCCCAACCGCCATCAGCCTCACCAACAAGGCCCGGAAACCCCTTCCGCCAAGGGCCTCACCAACAACCCCCCCCCCACACACACACAAACTCACTACCTCCTCCTAAACTCAACTGAACCCCCCCCCCCCCTATAAAACTGTAACTCATACCTAATGTAATACCTGTTTAACTGAGACTGTAAATTCATGTAAATTCCCTGCACAGTTAATGCCTATTTAACTTAGCCTGTAAATTTCATGTAAATTCAATGTAAACTCTATTTAACTCCGACTGCAAATTCATGTAAATCCGCTGCCTATTTAATGTCTATTTAACTCAACGTAAATTCATATTCATGATCCAGAGAACACTTCACCACTCATGTACATATTGTATATATTTACTCGATTTGATTGCACTTGCAACTTTGTGATTGTCTTTAGTTATCTTCCTACTTCTTATCTCTGTATATTGATGTGACCGCTACGCTGCATACAGACACCAAGACAAATTCCTTGTATGTAACTTGCATACTGTGGCAATATAAGTGATTCTGATTCTGATTCTTAAGGTCCTTACACATCAAGAGCGATGCGAATATACAGCACGAAATTGCGATGTGAATTTTGACCCACCTGTCAATCACAGCCACAGATGTGTACACATTGGAAGTGAATTTCTGAAAAATCGACCGTGGTTCGAAAAAAGAAACACCGCAATAACGCTCAGTGAAACTTCGCCGTTGGTATGCACGGCTGCATTGACTGATATAGGTTCGGAAAATATTATTGATGTGCGAATTAATCGCACGAAAAAACACTCCCGATGTGTAAGGTCCTTTAAAGTCGAGCTGAACCCAAGAATGACTTTTCTTTTCTTTTAGTTCAAATACCTGGGTATGCAGTGCACCTATTTAATAATGTATGCAAAACAAATCACAACAATCTAATTTCTTTAGTTTTTCACACTTTTTCACATCAAAAGTTCGTTTTTCAAGATCTCATTGATAACAGTAATTTACAGTTTGCTGACGTCACCTAGTACTATTAAATTTCTACCCCATTTCAACCAATCATATCACGACATGCAGCTGTCAATCAAATCTTCATTTCTGGATAGTTTTCTCTTCCAAATGAAGTAGAAAATGGCGCCTATATGTGCCTGTCATCTGGCAGAATTCCTATCCCATAAACTAACTACTAACTTGGCCAATTGTTAGAAACATGGATAAAAAACAAAAACTATAATCTCTAAGAATGCAAAGAAATGTAACTGGCTCGTTAAAATGCGCATTCCAGGGATATCGTATTTACAGCAGCGATAATGGCGCGCGCATCCGAGAGCTTGGTTGTCAGGGGTCGCACCTCGGAGATTCCAGGCCGACAGGCTGCACTCTCCGCTGGGCAACACGAAGGCAGCTGGCTGCCTGCGGGTCGCTGACATCCACTCCTCCCGTCAAAAGGCTCTTCCCGAGGGGAGCACCACAACACACTGAATCCCACTCGATTTGGAGGCGGAACACGCCAGGATTGGCCAAAGCCCAATCCAGTCCCCAGAATTGTCAAATAAAATCATCGACATGATACTATGAGCCGCCTCTCAACCTGTCATCTTAGACAAACTATGTTTTTCAGTCTGAAACGGACTCATTTATGCACGTGACGAACAGGTTCAGTTCGACTTTAACCTTGAAGCAGCCCATTGAATGTGTGTCAGAAAGTGAGAACTGGCCAAAATGTCCTCTCTCTCTCGCTCTCTCTGTCTCTCTCTGTCTCTCTCTCTCTCTCTCTCTCTCTCTCTCTCTCTCTCTCACACACACACACACACACACACAGACACACCACAGAAACATACTCGCATGCGTGCATCACACGTGCACCTGTCGACAGGATCCAGAGCGTTACCATGACAACAGCTGCAACCAAACCTTCCTGGCGCTGACACCAAAGCACGCGTTTGCCCCATAATGTAGCTCCTGCCTACAGTAACATGCTAACCACAGAGGATGGATGACAGTATCATCGTTCCAGTGTCTCCTTTCACTGTCTCACGCACGCGCGTGTGCGCACGCACACACACACACGCACGCACACACACACACGCACGCACGTGCACGCACGCACACACACACGCACACACACACACACACACACACACACACATTTACTTATGCCACCTGGACCCAATTATACTAATGGTGGGCATAAACTAGTAAGTTAGAGTTCAGCTCTATTTATGTTACAAAAAAGATGGTTACTTTGTTTCCAGATTATTATTTTTATTTATTTATTTATTTCCATTCTTTTATCAAGACAGTTCAGTTCAGTTCAGTTTACTGTAAATTAATGAGTGTTGTGATTTTTTTGAAGTGATGCACACATAATTAAACATCATGTATGAAAGGCATAATCAATGACTAGGTGTGCATTAGATTCCAGTTACGCTCTTTTCATAGCTTTGATGTCTGTTGGCCAGAATGTTGATAATAATCAATGTTGTGGCTTCTAAACTAAAGTTTTTTTAACGGAGATGCAGGGAAACAACTATGGCCGCATACTGCTTTGTATTTCCAGACGAAGAGTTTAATGAAGGCAAGAGGCCAAGCTGTTCTGTTCATTATGCTGCAGTGCAACAAGACTGGAGGGGGCCTTTCAAGTTAGGCATGATGTGGCCAGCCGCTAGCTGTCTGCTAGCCTAGCCGCTAGCAGCCTAGCCGCTAGCTGTCTGCTAGCCTAGCCGCTAGCTGTCTGCTAGCCTAGCCGCTAGCTGTCTGCTAGCCTAGCCGCTAGCTGTCTGCTAGCCTAGCCGCTAGCTGTCTGCTAGCCTAGCCGCTAGCCGCTAGCTGTCTGCTAGTCTAGCCGCTAGCTCTCTGCTAGCCTAGCCGCTAGCTGTCTGCTAACCTAGCCGCTAGCTGTCTGCTAGCCTAGCCGCTAGCCGCTAGCTGTCTGCTAGTCTAGCCACTAGCTCTCTGCTAGCCTAGCCGCTAGCTGTCTGCTAGGCGCCACCCCTCCCAGACTCCACACACTCGTTCCAAATAGGGTCACTTCTGGCTCGAAAACAAAACAAAATGGCAACGGTCAAAATGCCAATCTCGAGGCTTCAAAATGGGCGTCCACCAGCGTCCATATTTTCATAGAGTTAACGTAATTTCTACCTGATACAATTCCTCTTACATTATTTGTTTGAAATTGGACACACTACGTTTTGTCCAAACTTTTTTGGACAAAACTTTGCTACACTCCATTTTAAACTGAAAAATGCATTTATGCTCTGGTGGCTTCCAATCATTTTGGTGAATATCAGGTTGAGTAGTGTGAGTGACAAAGGTGTGGTTAGGTACATTTGATACGTTCACATGGTCATTTGGTTTGTCCTGTCTCTGATACACACTGGTAGGTAACATGACTGGCTTTATACCAGCTTATCAGTGTACAGGTGTGTCAGTATAAAATGTAATTGTGTTTATGTGCATGTGT
>NC_139652.1:13960399-14035399 GCF_964638095.1 Poromitra crassiceps
GGGCTGTTTGAAGGCCAATTTGGGCCGTTTGAAGCCAGATTTGGGCCGTTTGAAGCCCAATTTGGGCCGAGTCCAATTTTACAATGAGATGCACCCACTTTAACCCTGAATAAAGTAATAAAACCACTAGTAAACCAGTAGGCGGCGCCTGGCCTGCTGTTCAGTGAGTGGCCTGACTGGGGGCACCAATTTCTTTCTTTTTTTTTTTTTTTTTTTTTTGCAGGCCAGGCCAGGCCAGGCCACCAGGCATTTGCCCGACGTGCCCGATTATGCAGTCCGCGCCTGCACACACACACGCACACACACACACACACACACACACACACACACACACACACACACACACACACTCACACAAACTCTGCTTACACACAGGCACTTTATTATAAGTCATTTTGATACGCAGGGCTTAGATAGCCCCGGGCTAAGAGCATGTAGTGTGAAAAGCCCTTAATTGGCCCAAGGGAGGCGCTGCATTAGAGGTCAAACCAAGGTGACACATTTGCTACTGATTGGCCCAGAAAGCAACATCATGCATCATTCATTAAGATGTTTACTAATCGGCATTTATTCATGAAAGGCTTTTGCTTTTTCAGCACCACCTACTGGACAGTGCACATTCACACCTGGGTCCTGCTCAGTGTGCACCCACATGACTGTGTGTGTATTGTTTTAGCAATGGAGGTCCAATGGAGGAAGTGTTAAGTCATTCCACTTTCCTTGCCCAGTTCAGCGCTTTCTTTGGAACAAAACGATGGTCTAGAGAAAGACTAAATGAAAAGAGAAAAAGGAAAAAAGTGATGAAGAAAGATCAAAACGGAGAAGATGCAGTATCTATAGAGAGCCCACAGCCAACATTGCGTGCTATTCCTTCCTGAGACACAGGACTTGCAGGCATTAGCCCCTTAGCCACCTCCTGGTGAGCATGTGAACTGAAAAAGTAGACGGGGACACGCACATCCAAACTACGCCACACTGGGCCTGGGTGCTGGATCAAAAGGCTACTTACAGTGAAAAAAGAATCAGATCATTCTTTTTTCACGAGCATGTGAACTCATCCAGCCATTTCGGCCGCTGCCAGCCTCCTGCCTGAAAGCCAAGCGGCGGAGATGAATAGAAATGAATTGACACCATTCTCTGCTTCAACCCCCAAAGCCAGAAGCACAGACACACACACAAGATGAAAAAGAAGATGAAAGAGAGGGGAAAAAAAAACCCAAAGCAGCAACAGCCTGGTCAGCCCTAAGAGAACGACGAGCAGTAAAAGAAAGAATGTCTCATTTTGGATCAGAGAAAGAGAGGGAATGAAAGGGGGAGAGAAGGGAAGAAAGAGAGAGAGAGAGAAAGACAGAGGCAAGGAGAGAGAGAGAGAGCTTGTCTACATTTCTTTTATTATTATTATTCTTTTCAGATTTTTTTCCACCCCCCCACGTGACATCTCTTCCCCCGGAAGTGAGTTTCCCCATTCATTTTCTCCATAGACATTTAGAAAAATCCTTATATGTATAATGATTTGAAGGCTGGAATCAAGCCAACCCGTGACCTACCCAATCATGAGTGACCATAAAACATTTCACTTGGAGCAAAATCAAAAAATAAAGACAGGGGGGGGAAAAATCAACCACTCAAAGCGCTTTACAACATATGCCTAAATTCACCCATTCATACACCGATGGCGGCAAGCTCCCGCGCAGGGTGCTGTGGCACAGCCATCGGGGGCAATTTAGGGTTCAGTATCTCGCCCAAGGACACTTTGACATGTGGACTATAGTGGAGGCAGGGGTCGAACCACCGACCTTCTGATTAGTGGACCATCCACTCTACCGCCTGAGCGACATGCCCAAGTAGGGATGCGTTTGCATGATTTCAGTTTATATTTCTTCTGTGTACGTGTACGTGTGTGTGTGTGTGTGTGTGTGTGTGTGTGTGTGTGTGTGTGTGTGTGTGTGTGTGTGTGTGTGTGTATTTGTGTGTTTGCAGGTCCTGCAGGGCCTGGACTACCTCCACAGTAAGTGTAAGATCATCCACACAGACATCAAGCCGGAGAACATCCTCATGTGTGTGGACGACGCCTTTGTCAGGCGCATGGCTGTGGAGGCCACCGAATGGCAGAAGGCCGGGGCGCCCCCACCCTCCGGATCAGCAGGTAGGGACACACACACATACCTGACCGCGCGCGCACACTCTCACACAGACACACACACACAGACACACACACACACACACACACACACACGCGCAAACACACACACACACACACACGCACACACAGACACACACACACACACACACACACACACACACACACACACACACACACACTTGACATGTTTTAGATGCACTGACTGAAAGGGGGTATCCTAGAGTGGAACCCTGAGATGTGTAGGTGTAAAGGTCTACCACTTTGTCATAGTTCCTAATTGGGAAAATTACCATTTTTTTCCCAGTCATTTAGATTTTGCTTAACCACAATGGAGAAGGAAGCAACAGGAGTACAACTATCTAAACAATTACATTACAATATTAATGAATGAATATATGTATCGTAGAAATTATATTTATTATTATTATTATTATGGAAGAGAAGTGCTGCACTATCAATTACAAAAGATTGCTAACATTTTACCCCCAAAAACGAAAGAAAACTTACAAATGTGTTTTACAGATGCAGGTATGACATAAAATTGCTGAGAAAGTGAATTTTGCACTGGAATTGAATATTGTGGAGGGAGAGAATAGTGTAAGGACACAGAGAGCATCGTTGCCACCACATAACCTGGCTGATTATTACTTTTACATGTTAGAACTTTACCGTGAGTGAGCAGGTAGGGACTCAGATCATGAATTTGCTACATTCAATCCCTGACTCGAAACAAACTTTAACCTTTAACTTTGGCAACAGCATGGCTGTACTGAAAGACAGCAGGCACTGTTATTGGAAAAGTATCAGATTTACTAACGCTGTCTCGCTTTTACACTTACATTTTAATAAGTCATTACATTAGGTAGTCTGATTCACTGGAAGCAGGCTGTGGGGATAAGCTCTGCCATTGGCTCGGACCATTTCAGTCGGAGCGAAGGGAAATCCCTTTCCGCTCCCTGCGTGTCCGCTCTCAAATGCTTCCGCCTGTGAAACAACAACAACAGCTAGCGTTGCTACACGTTGAAAATAGTTTTGATGAGGATTTGGATTGTACAAGAAAGCAGGCCTGCTTGGTACTTTCGGTGGATGGTTGTAAAGATAAAAGAGGATTTTATTTTCCCGTCTTCGTCATCAAAATCTGGAAATTAATTTTGAAATGATGCAACTAACCTACTTGTACAGCAGGTGGCGGTAAGCACCTTGAAGCTGTCAGCGACCCGCCTACAAACGAGAGAAGAAGAAAGTGTGTTGCACTGGTGACACACTTTTGATGCGAGTTGAGGGTGCCATTTGGACTAAAGTTACACTGTCAACATGGATAACCAAATTCTGACCTTGTTTTTTTTTTATTCAAAGCATTATGGTGGCGCAGCGTCGTCGTCGTCTTCTTCTTTGCCTTGGCCGTAGGCATAGTTGCTGCCCTCTCGATGTGGACTCCAGTACTACACATTGAGGCACGGGCATGCCCAGTGTACGTGACACATCATGTAGCATGCTTCCTGCAGGAGCTATTATGAAGGGAGCCTGCTTTAGTGTAGACTAGGAAGGCTTTAACTGCTGCGTTCTTGCAAACGCGCTAGTGAAGATGTAGCCTAAGAGGAGCCAGACTCTCTCCTGCGCTGGTACAGCACGAAACAGAGATAGTCTGGCAAGCGAGACTAGTAATTAAGTCATGCTCTTATCCAGAGTTATTCACAAATAGTGCAGGAGTAGAATCATCTTGAATTCCTCACCTGTCAACGTTAAAACAAGTGAGAATTCGCAATAATAGCTGCAACCACATATGCACAGACAGACAGACAGACACACACACATGCACGCACACACACACACACACACACACACGCACACACACACCACTGCAAGTTTCTGAAACGCAGGATGGCAGGGGCAGGCCCACCTGCTCTTCTTCTTCCTTTGCCATCCTGCATTTGGAAATTTGCCCCCCAGCACCGCTTTTAGCCAATTGGCATGAACACAAACACACACACACACACACACACACACACACACACACACACACACACACACACACACTTGACCTGCATGCCAAATTTTCGCCTCCTAGGGTGAAAACTGTGGCCGCCAAAGGGGCGGGGACAAGTTTTCTGGACCGACAGAGTGACCTATAGAGCTGCTGGTCACAGCTAATAAACCAATAGTAGGAGGAATGGGCACAAATGTAATAATAAATAAATAAAACTTTACTTGAGCGATCATGTATAATAGAGAAGTGCTTAGTGAAGAAATATTCTTCAAGCTTGTGTTTCAGAGCAAGAGAGACAAGAGACTTGGCATCTTCTTTCATCCTCTGCAAGTTATTCCACTGGAGAGAAAAAAATCAAGTCCTTAACAGCCAGACTTGACAAACTTGTCATGAACCCTGTCCTCTAGGTGAACCCTCCCCCTTCCCCCCATCATGAGCTGTCAATCGCTTGCATCAGCCAATGGAGGCCTTCTAAGCCGTAGGGTAGCCAATTACACTGCTTACATTTCTGCACAATTACGGTCAGGCTCATTACCATTAGCTATCAAAACAGGAAGTTCCAGCAGGACACTGGAGGATGAGACAAACCGTTATGTGATTCGGGAGGAAGAATGACAATTACGGTAAATTAATTTTATGTTTCATTGTCATTAATATGATGAGCGGTTGAAGTGCGTTTTGTCGCAAAATGACTTCTGATTCTGCTCATTTCAGAGAGACAATGAGGACAGACTTGTGATGTGCTTCAGAGAAGGATTCAATGCAGCACAAAAATGTATTGTCCACATTGTGTGATAACTGAGTTTATGGAATGTGTTCGATATAAACAAACTGCAATGTGATGTATGGATTTATGGATGGATGTATGTATGTGATGTATTTGGAAACCTAGAGTCCATGAGAAATCAATTAATCAATCAATCAATCAATCAATTCAGCATGAAACTACAATAAATGCTCAGTGTACCAATATGTCAACTGATAATGTATTGTGAGAGTCAATTTATGGAAAATAGAATTGATCAGTCATATTTTGCAAATATGATTGGCATTATGCAGGTATTCTTACCTAAGCATATTTTTGATCACCTCTTGAGAAATACTTTATATTTTTGTAAATAATATATACGTTTGATAACATCATGTAGACTCTACATTGTAGAGTGTACAGTAGGGATGTTCATTTTGAAAAATGTCCATAATCGAAAATCGGGGGAAATTAACGATCAATTATCGATTATCGATCATATTAACACATTAAGTGCCAGAGACGACCTAACTCGTCTTACATAATCCAGCGCTTAAGTGCCAAGGACGAGCTAACTCGTCTTACATAAACATTTTTTTTTTTTTGACGGTGGTACATCAATCAACAACTTTTACATCTTCGAGATCACTATTGGAGCAAGATAATGTGTATAATCTATTTTACCGACCCACTAAGTGTTGACAGTGCTCCCCCAGACGACCGAAATCAAAGAAAAAACTGCCGCGGGACCAAGCCGTTCAAGGAAATGCCGTGGCGATTTCACAGTAATCCATTCAAGACTTGTCTTGCCTGAGAGCGGCCGCGCACCGGCAGCAGCACACAGAGAGCGGAGAGCGATTTGCAAAATAGATCATAGGTGAAACACACTTTGAAACACCTCAGAAAGGCCAGAATCAACATCTGCCCATCGCCCACGCATTCCCCGGCCCATCTTGACTCGCACAAGGAGCGTCTGCACGCAGGCAAGCAGGCAGGCAGGCACACAGGCAGGCAGCAGCAAAAGCGCTTCTGACACGCCCGCTGTACAGCCAGGAGGACACAAGACACACGGAGGGAGGAGTTTGAATGAGAGGGGTGTTTCCTGTTGTTATGGAGGAAATTACTGTTCAAAACTATTGTTTAGAATGTCTGACGGTCTTACTGATGCCAAAAATGAATGGTTAAAGTGACTGTTTCACAAAAAGCCATTTATCTCTGAATAAATTTCCAGACGCTGAAACCATGCTGTACTCAACGGCTAATATCTACATAACTACTAACTCTGCAAACTAACTCTTTTAGACAGAGAAAGCACACATTCTATTAGTTATTTTTAGATGATTGGTGTTCATGAATTCTTAACAGAAAAGAATCCTCGTCTGTTTCTAAAATGAGCCAGAATCGTCAAAAACACCCCTGGCACAACTTACCTACAGGAATGAAAACATGGCTGGCATTCAATGTGTTAATAATAATATATAAAAAATAAAAATAAATTACAAAATGAATGCCTATGGCAGAAAATACGAAAGACAACGTGTTCTCCTCAATGAACTCTTTAATTCAATGTGTCTCCTCTCCAACACTCTGCTGTCCCCGGCGCATGCCGGTGTGAATTCCCCATGTTTAAAACAGTTTTGTTGGCACAAAGGCCTGTGCCCAGCCAGAAAACTAGAGACTATATGAAGCTCCACCTCACGTTAGTTGGCTGTGCAATGGAGTGGGGCGAGGAGGAACGAATTCCACCCAAACCTAGTCCGCAAAAAAAAAAAAAAAAAATGTAATAATAACAAAATCGATAAGAATTCCACATGATCGATTCCATTCCTTAACGATCAATTATCAATTTTCGATAACTGATGAACATCCCTAGTGTACAGTATGTGCCTATTTTACCTGCAAGTCAGCATTCTGTCTCCTTCTTTTGAGGTTTAGTATGGCAGGCTTGGCTGGTGTCAGATGATTTGGAGCGAGGCTATACATACGGTGCTATATGGGAACTACACTCCAACGCAGGAGGAGAATAAAGCATTATTATTATGGATCTGGGACATGGGAATAAAGCTGTGTGAGGGATCTTTTCTTCAATCGTGTGCAATTTCCCCCACTTCACCCACAGATTGTGTATGTATAAAGGCTTTAATGGAGGCCTATACATCATCTGATGACCTATTTTCCAGGCAGGAGGAACACGGGGAGCTGTTGCGGGGGAGCGGCTCTGCTCCTTTGTGGAATGTTGTTGAGGTGTGAACATACTTGATGAACTTTGACCTCTGACTGTTGCTTTTCTTTCTGTCTGTCAGTCAGCACAGCCCCCCAGCTCAAACCGGTGAGTACTGCAGATGTGAGTATGAAATGAGAGCAATGCACACACACACACACACACACACACACACACACACATGCACATACACACACACGCACACACATGCACATACACACACAGGCCGACAAAGGAAGTTACATTATGGCAATTTAACAGTACAGTGTGATTTCCATGAAAACTATAGACAGATGCAAGGAGAGAGGCTACTGACAATATTTGATACACACTGGTCAATCTACATCAACTAGGATGGAAGGATTTGTTTTGTTTATTTTGTTTATGAGTATGAGGGACTAGTGTGATCCTCCCACATGCTACGTCCTGCTGGTGAAACTCCTCGCTGGCGACTGCACATGTATCAGAGGAAGCATGTGCTAGTCTACGGCTCTCTCCAGATCAGGAAAAGAGGTGGAGCTATGACCTGGACAGCAGGGGGGATTGGCCAAGTACAATTGGGGAGAAAATGGGAGAAGAATCTGGGGGAAGAAACTATAAAAAAAAAGTCCAATAAATAGGAGATTTCATGAATTGAATTAAAATATCATATTACCAACCATGGACACAATATAATTAGTAGTGTGTTACTTTGCATATGCCTCTCAGAGAAACACAAGGAATCTAGTAACCTGCAGTCCTGTACTATTATTTATGAACATACAGAAGAGACCTAGACAGGCACATTATTTAAACATCACAATACAATCTTCCTTTCAAAGCGAGTCAAACCTGTACAACCTAGTCATGCTCTTTGTGTGTTTCCTCCCCTCTCTTCTCTCCCTGTCTGTGTTCCCAGGTGGGGAAGATCTCCAAGAACAAGAAGAAGAAGCTCAAGAAGAAGCAGAAGCGCCAGGCGGAGCTGCTGGAAAGGCGGATGCTGGAGATCGAGGCTCTGGAGAGAGAGGCCGAGACCAAGAAGGCGGAGCCCGCCAACGAGGAGGGCGAAGACAACGAGGGAGATGAGGAAGAGGAGGAAGAGGAGGCAGGGGGGCGCAAAGCCAACCCGGCCCCTCCGCCCACCGTGGCCCCGGGCCCCGCCATGGCCCCGGGAGAGAGCGACGAGGAAGACGAGGATGAGGAGGATGGGGAGGATGAGGAAGAAGAGGCATCAGAGAGGGAGAGGCCCACCAGGTTGACCAATCACACATGTGAGTTCATACCTGACAACGCCTCCTCGCTTCCTACTGCTGTGCAAATGACTTCAAATGACTTAATGGGGATACATTAATTAAAGGTCCCAATTCGTGCAGCTGTAACCTCTTAAAAACGTGTGTCTCTGGTCCATAAAACATGATTCTGGATTAATTTGTCGAAAATATAGCAACCCCGTTCGTTCTGACGGAGTTGTCACTTCCTCATCTCGTCGCTTCCCAAGAATGGTCTGTTTCTATAATATATTCAGAACTAACAGTTCCCATTGGCCGCTGAGGGAGAGCCCGCCCCAGGCTCCCAGCGGCCAATCAGATTAGCGTCCGTGGACCAGCATGCTAGGTTGTGTCCACAACTAACGTTAGCAACGAGCTATCGCTAACTTAACGGTTGCTACGCTAAAGAGGACATCTCAAAATGCCTAGACTTACCGAATGCACCTCCGCAGTTGCTGGATCACGTACAGCTGGCGTCGCTCCAGCTAGAAGTGTTAATTTTGTGGCTATAGACAAAATGGTGCAGGTAGCTTGTGTGAGAGAGACCGCGCGCAGTATGCTTAAGGACCCGAGTGACATCACATTAACCCGTCTGGGGGAACAGAGTGTAAGGGGCGTGGCTTGAAGGAGACTGCAGGGGGAAGCTGGATAGGGACAAATCCAACTCTGGCAGTTCTGAGGTTGTGACCACTCATTACAGGGAGGGATGACAGCAGTATATATGCATTTACAAGTAAAAACAGCTTTTGCACGGAATGGGACCTTTAATGTATTTCTTAATCAGTGTGGCGTCTCTCATGTATTCAGTTGAATTGGATGTGAAGGCTCAGCCTGACGATGTGTCCTGACAGCACGTTGGTTGCAGCACACAATTCAAGTGAAATGCACAGTGAAGCAAAAGTGAGTCAGATATTTAGGTTAGAGTGTACTGTTTACTGTATCTAGGTTGTCAACAACTTAAAACGCCATGTTCCAATGCAGAGCAGTGGGTTTGACAGGCCTGCGGCGTGTGTGTGTGTGTGTGTGTGTGTGTGTGTGTGTGTGTGTGTGTGTGTGTAGATAGAAAGCTATCAAGCAGACTGTGAATGAATGGGAGGTGGATTGGCTCCAACTAGTCCACCCACACTAGTCCCACTGTGTAGGCCGGGGGCTAGGCTGATTCACAAACAACCACCATCTCTCTCTCTCTCTCTGTCTCTCTCTCTCTCTCTCTCTCTCTCTCTCTCTCTCTCTCTCTTAGTTTAGTTTATTGCACATAAACAAAAAACAATACATGATAGATTAAAAACGAAACGGAATTGCTCGGAGTCCGACATTGCAGTTAAAAATGCTAACAAGTGGGAACTGTGTGTAAACACAAGGGGTGTCAAAAATAATCGATTATAAGATGCATCGCGATGCGGACGTGCACGATTCTGCATCGATTCACAAATGTCAAAAATCGATTATTTAAAAAAAAAAAATTATAATCAAATAAAATATAATGGAAGTACATGCAGTTGTTTATTAATGGATCATAATACAATGCAATTCCAAATGCACTTTTATTTTAAAAGTAGCCACACAGTGAGAAAAAAGAAAGTGAGAAAAAATAAATCATGTATTGTGGAAAAAAGTGATGCATCGATTGAAGATGCATCGAGATGCATCGATAATCGTAATCGAATCGAATCGTAGCCCTCTGAATCGTAATCGAATCGAATTGTGAGGCCAGTGAAGATTCACAGCCCTAGTAAACACTGCCATAATTTCTCTCTCTCTCTCTCTCTGTCTCTAACTGTCTCTTTCACTCTATCCATCTCTGCCTATCGCCTCTCTCTCTCTCTTCAATCTTTACTCTCTTTGCTGTCTTTCACGCCGTTTGTATTTGAGCACATTTTCTATCGCATTTTGATCTCCACTTCCTCTTTCCCATTTCCTCTCCTCTCTCCTCTCTCCTCTCATGGTCTCTGTCAGGTGCGGCGCCTCCCCAGGAGCAGAGCGAGACGCCCGGCATCACAGAAGACGACCCCGATGAGGAGGAGGAGGAGGAGGAAGAGGAGGAGGAGGAGGAGGAGGAGGAGGAGGAGGAGGAGCCCCCCTCCGTGGCTGAAAAAGCCCCGCCTACCTCGGAGGAAGGCAACGGAGACGCCACACAGCCAGAGGTGGAGCAGGAGGAGGAGGAGGGGGAGGAGGCAGTGAAAGAGGCACAAGATGCAGCGGTGGGTCGAATACTGAAAATCTATACTCAAGTAAAAGTACAATTACTCCTATAAATAATGACTCAAGTAACAGTGAACACTAGAGGGCGCTCAGTAGAGTGCATACAGTACCTCCGCCATGGCGTCTTATGTGAATCCATTTGGAACTTAGGCACCTTTTTGTGATTGGCTACCCCCATTGCCATGCCTCCTTTTGACCAGTGGGCATGGAAAGTTAATCAGTTCGTCCTGGTCCCATGACCTACTTATCTACCAAGTTTCGTGGCGGTTCATGAATCTATGTGGAAGTTACGGTAAGCGCATTTTTGCGAGTGGCCATTGCCACGCCCCCTTTTGGCTAGTGGGCGAGCAACGTTCGTCGTTGGCCCGTGACCAACCATTCTGCCAAGTTTCGTGCAAATCCGTTCATAACTTTTTGAGCTATCCTGCTGACAAACAGACAAACCTAACCTCCAGCCAAAGGCCCAGCCAACTCACCTGGCGGAGGTAATAATGACCATTTGAGAAATCTACTCGAGTAAAAGTTTGAAAAAAAGCACCTGCTTAATAAATGACTTGTTAACCCCTAACCCCTGACAGGATGACAACGAGGAAGAGGAGAAGGAGGAAGAGGAGGAGGAGGAGGAGGAGGAGGAGGGAGAGGAGGAGACAGACACTGAAAAAGAGGAGAAGTCGACAGAGGAACCAAAGAGCCAGAGCAAAACAGAGGAGGAGGCCGCAGAGGAGCCCAAGGAGCGAGAGGGAGAGGAGGGGGACGAGGACGAGGAAGACGAGGACGACGAGGACGACGACACGACCGCGGACCTCCTGTCGGAGATCACCGCCCCCATCATCCGACTCCACAACAACAACAACAACGCGGCCAAGATCAACGGCCACCACCTGCTGGGCACCGAGAGCTTGAAGAAGCCCAGCCCCGGCACGCCTCCGCCGCGCTCGCCCAACCCCGTGCTCTGCCCCCTGGTGGAGTCTGAACTCAGCTACACCGACAGGGACAACTCTCTCAGCTCCGTCTCAGGTTACGACATGTTCAACGGCGAGGTGTGCGACCCGCCGGTGCTGACCAACGGCGGCTCCAACGAGCGCCACCGGGGCACCGCGCCCCGCTTCCCCGAGCTGCCCCTGGACCCTGAGCCGGGAAACCCCCTACCGGTGGGGATGGCGGAAATAGGGGCCAACAGCCCCCTCGCCGACCGCAGTCGCACCGTGTCGTCCTCGAGCACAGGAGACACCCCTAAAGGTCAGATGATGGTTCTGCCCACGTATTCACTTAGAATCACATGTAATTACAGATTAACAAAGCATCCAAATCCATGACAATGAAGTTACATTTATATCAAATGTACACATAGAGATACAAATTAACATTGTGCACAAATATATAATAAATACACAGTAAACCCCCCTAGTATAGATAACATCTATTATCTGTGTTCACCTGTACTAATATTAACCAATGATTTCACAATAATATAATCAGGTTGTATTTGGTTCTTAGGCGATGCACCGGATCAGCCCAACATGAATGACAGTCAGTGTTTTGACTTTTTATTTTACACTTATTATTATTATTATTATTTTATTATTACTGTTTATTACCATTATTAGGTTTTAGTGTCCAGCGATCCATCTCTTGACACACTGGGATGATATTTCAAGAAAGAGGTTTACTAACCCAGATGGAGAATTATTAGATATTATCTGCCTTTTGATTACCCTCTCCCCCGTTGATTTTATTATCATCAACACTCATGTTTGTTGATTGTCTAGTCTAAAATAAACTCTGCTGAAATTGAAATTGAGAGAAATTAAAGTCTGTAAACTCTAAAAATCATTGTGGATTGCCTCCCCAGAAATTGATAAGTGTTGGTTTTGAAGTGGCTTAGCCAGTGCACACGTCACTTTATGAAAAATGCACGCTCAAATGCACCAAAACACTTTTTCTCTTGACCTCTGACCTCATGACCTCATGTCCTCTGACTACTTCAAGACTCTTTATAATCACACCTGTTTGTGGTGGGTCGCCAACTCGCCATGTGACGAGATGGTCACAGGGTCCAAGAGTTTCTCAATTTGGTTTTCATGGATGAGTAGAAGAACCTCTGGTCTAGACTCAAGGTGCATTGGTACATTTAGCGTGTGTAAGCTCTACTCGTGTGTGTTGGTTTAGCCCCCCGTCAGGTATCAGTTAACCCTCTGCTTTCCCTCCCCGCCTCCTCACAGTCAGGGCCAGAGCTGCAGACCTCCTGGTCAACCCACTAGACCCCCGCAACGCCGACACTCTCCGAGTCAAGATTGCTGATCTGGGCAATGCCTGCTGGGTGGTAAGTCACAGCAGCCATGGGTTCATGTGTGTGTGTGTGTGTGTGTGTGTGCCCACATGTTTCATAGAGACAATGGTTCCATCCTACTTGGATCTTCGTCAAGTCGAAAAAGATGTGTGGCCACGTGTGTGAGTGGGTGCTGGATGTGAGAGGCAATGATTACTTGAATTGAGACATCGTTTCTTTTCTTCTTTTTTTTACATTTTAAATTGTGGTATTTAAGTTCTCACTGCCAAGAAAACTGATGAACAAGGTATTTAAATTGCCATAAAATGTGCTGCATTCCTCTCTCCTCTCCTCTCCTCTCCTCCTCTCCTCTCCTCTCCTCTCCTCTCCTCTCCTCTCCTCTCCTCTCCCCTCTCCTCTCCTCTCCTCTCCCCTCTCCTCTCCCCTCTCCTCTCCTCTCCTCTCCTCTCCTCTCCTCTCCTCTCCTCTGCTCTCCTCTCTGCTGTCCTCTCCTCTCCTCTCCTCTCCTCTCCTCTCCTCTCCTCTCCTCTCCTCTCCTCTCCTCTCCTCTCCTCTCTTCTCCTCTCCTCTCCTCTCCTCTGCTCTCCTCTCCTGTCCTCTCCTCTCCTCTCCTCTCCTCAGCACAAGCACTTCACAGAGGACATCCAAACCAGGCAGTATCGCTCCATTGAGGTCCTGATAGGGGCCGGATATAGCACTCCTGCTGACATCTGGAGCACTGCCTGCATGGTGAGGAGGACACACACACACACACACACACACATACACACACACACACACACACACACACACACACACAATCTACAGGCATAACGTATTCTATAGTCTCATAAACTGTTGTGTTATTCATACGTTACACATTCACAATGGATGAACCTAACACTGTAGACATATACACACTGTCTCTCATATTTAAATGACACCCACCCACTCCATACACTACCACTCAAGTAGTCCATCCTCCACCCACTCCATACACTACCACTCAAGTAGTCCATATTACACCCACTCCATACACTACCACTCAAGTAGTCCATATTACACCCACTCCATACACTACCACTCAAGTAGTCCATCCTCCACCCACTCCACTCAAGTAGTCCATATTACACCCACTCCATACACTACCACTCAAGTAGTCCATCCTCCACCCACTCCATACACTACCACTCAAGTAGTCCATCCTCCACCCACTCCATACACTACCACTCAAGTAGTCCATATTACACCCACTCCATACACTACCACTCAAGTAGTCCATATTACACCCACCCACTCCATACACTACCACTCAAGTAGTCCATCCTCCACCCACTCCATACACTACCACTCAAGTAGTCCATATTACACCCACTCCATACACTACCACTCAAGTAGTCCATATTACACCCACCCACTCCATACACTACCACTCAAGTAGTCCATATTACACCCACTCCATACACTACCACTCAAGTAGTCCATATTACACCCACCCACTCCATACACTACCACTCAAGTAGTCCATCCTCCACCCACTCCATACACTACCACTCAAGTAGTCCATCCTCCACCCACTCCATACACTACCACTCAAGTAGTCTATCTTCCACCCACTCCATACACTACCACTCAAGTAGTCCATATTACACCCACCCACTCCATACACTACCACTCAAGTAGTCCATCCTATACTCTATTTAAATGACACCCACCCACTCCATACACTACCACTCAAGTAGTCCATCCTATCTCTTGCAGGCTTTTGAGCTGGCTACTGGAGATTACCTTTTTGAGCCCCACTCTGGAGAGGACTACTCCCGTGATGAGGGTACCTTTTTATTTATTTTAGTGACATAGGCTACACAGACAAATTCTCATTCAAAAGTATTTCACAGGACATTCTTGTATTTTAAGATTCAGGAAATTGGCTCAAAGACAAACAAGTTTGAAGTAATGTTTGATTTATAAAAATGTGCATGTACAGTATAATATGAGAACAACGTTAAGGTTGTGTGACATTGAATGCATCTTCAATGGTTGATGAATCGTGCTGTTTGCGTAGGATAGGAACATGTTAGTCAGTGTCATGTCAGTGATAGCTAATGAAGATTGACTAACTGCAAAACGGTTAACATGCCTCAAAATGAGCTTAGTGTAATTAGCCACCCCTCAGCCCAAGTCCCCCTCTCCACTGTCAGCTGTTAACCCTGTCCTTGTATTGTGCTGTGCCTCCACTCATCTCTCCACCCTACATTTAAAACTGCTACATGCAGAGAGCTCACAGGAATCCTGCCATTGAACTAGATATGACGACTTTTACACATTTTCTTTGTCTTTATTAATTAATGGTTTAAGGTAGGGGTGCACCGATCGATCGGCAAGCAATCTGTATCGGCCGATTTTGACCTCAAATATGCGATCGGCAATTTTTTTATATAATTTTCTTTTTTTTTCTTCTTTTTTTTATAAAAAAAAACCCTATCACTAATCAGGCTTTCCAACGATATAAAATACAATGCCAATTGGTATTATTAAAGGGGAGAAATAATCGACTTAAAATAACGTTTCCAAACTTTCTTTGAGGAGTTTATATATCGTGATCGGTGATCGGTAATCGGTGATCGGTCGATGATCGGTTGGGCAGATATTTCCCATAGGTGATCGGCAATCGGTGATCGGTGGCAAAAAATGTGATCGGTGCACCCCTAGTTTAAGGCTCGCAAGCATAAAACGAGACTGGCAATGCTAGCCAGTTAGCTGAATCCCATAACTACCGGTGTGTATCTATATCCTGTTCACGTTTAGACTCCCCATATCTGCATGTAGACTGTGGCTTGCCATTTGCTCTGCTCATCCTCCATGCTATTAGTTTGGCACATCCCCTCATCCCCTCCTTGATCTCTTCATCTCCACTGATCTCACAAGCATTCTTTTTTCCCCCTCACATGCGAGAAGACAACCTTCATTTTGCACAGGCAATATGCCAGTGCCCGGTTTTGTCACGACGTCTTGTCGACTTGAGATGTTGATCTCCTGCCGTCGAAGCCAAATTGAAAAAATATCGCTTCAGGTTCCAATTCATCCAATTCTGCTTCTAAATGCACGACCCTTTGCTCCATCCCTGCCCATGTGATCGCATCACAGCTGCTGTGGAGGCTCAGCTCACTAACACTGATTTTTCTCCTTGACTGTCTGTGACTGTGTGCCTCTTTCTTTCTCTTTCATCCCTTCTCCTTCTCTGACTAATCCTCCTCCTCTTCCTCAACCTCCCCCTTTCTCTGTCTTTGGCTCCTCCTCCTCCTCCTCCTCCTCCTCCTCCTCCTCCTCCTCCTCCTCCTCCTCCTCCTCCTCCTCCTCTTCCCTGTCTCCTCCCTCCTCCCTCCCTCCTCCCTCTCTCCTCCGTAGACCACATAGCCCACATCATAGAGCTGCTGGGCTGTATTCCGAGGCACTTTGCGCTCTCCGGAAAATATTCCCGGGAGTTCTTCAACCGAAGAGGTAGCGCTGGCCAGCGAGCTGGTGGGACTGGCAGACACAAGACGCCTAGATGGGCATAACATGTATACACTGACAGACAGTCGGAAACACGGTGTCATTTCAGCACAAGATAGGCGCCAATGTTGCGTTGTTTTGGATTGGAGTTCTCTGCCTGTAATTTGCGTGTGCTGATTTGAAAACATTGCCGTTGAAAACACAATTGTACCCCTCCTAAGAAGAAGTGCTAAAACTACGCCACAACACTCAACACATGTGCTAGCACAGCCTTGAGAGAACTCTTGTTGTGATTTGGCGGCTGTATACATGTCAATATCAAATGGATCGATTGATTGAATTGACTGGCTGCCAGTGTGTCCATGCCGTGTCCGCAGGTTAGTGTGTCAGTCCCACACAGTGTGTATGTAAGTGTGTGTGTGCATGCTGTAATGCTGTCCCGTGCCTGTTCTCTTGTGATGTATTCATGTTCTGTGGTGGTGGGCAGACCACATCGCTCTGATCATGGAGCTCCTTGGGAAGGTCCCGCGCAAAGTGGTCGCTGCCGGGAAGTACAGCCGAGAGTTTTTCTCCAAGAAAGGTAAACCACACCGGCTAGTATAGCTATAGGTATAGTATAGTAGTATAGGTATAGTATAGTAGTATAGTTATAGTATAGTAGTATAGGTATAGTATACTAGTATACGTATAGTATAGTATATGGCATAGTACAGGTATAGATTGGCCTTGTGGAGAGGCACAGAACGCAGTATGGGAAATCTCTTTGTGGTCATGAGACCTGGCTGGATCAAATAGTATTTCGCTAATAATTATTAAGGAAAGGTACGTTGTCAATCGCAGAAAAGTGAATATTTTAATTGAATTTCAAATACTTTGCTGTGATTGCTTACTTTAAAGCTCCTGGCAATGTCTTTTTGTATGTGGCAACCCAACCCATGTCAAACGTCTAGCAGATCAACATTAAAGGTATAATGCAAATGCTATTTGACGCAGCACTGGTGGCCAACTGATCGATTTAGTTTGTAGTGGCAGAAAAGGGATTTTCTTCTAAAATGTTTTAACATGACATAAATGACGTAACATACATACAAACAAATCTGTCGGTAGCTGACAGTCAATAGATTTTGATGTATTGACATAGATATTTCTTCGCAGCAACATAGAATTTGTGAATTCACAGAAAGAAAGAAAAATAACCAATCAGTACCATTATTTTCTCTACACTCTATAGGATAGGATGAATAGCCTAAAGATGGTTGACCAGACACTCATAAAGGGGCTTTAGTATGGCTAGCAACTGATCCACATTGTCTAAGTCTGGATAGCCTAGAGATAGACCTAATAGAATCATCCTATTTCCCAGCCTATAGGCCGACATCAGTATGGCTTTATCTTACTGTGCCTAAGGTCTTAAGTGTGTCATATACCTCAATCATTCTGGTAAGTGTATCTCTGTTTGATACAGTTTATAACCTCTCTCAAGTATTCTGTCTTTTCTCTCTCTCTCGCTCGCTCTCTCTCTCTCTCTCTCTCTCTCTCTCTCTCTCCCTCCCTCTCTCTCTCCCTCTCTCTCTCTCTCTCTCCCTCCCTCCCTCTCGCTCTCTCTCTCTCTTATTCCTTCTCTGCTCATATATTGTTCATACTTGAATATTCCGCCTTTGATGTTGTCTCAATCTGAGGTCTGAGCCTGCGCCTGATGTCTTAATGTTCTCCCTTTTATCTCTGGGCGCTCTGCTAATCTGGTCTGACTCACTCGCTCCTTCTCTATCGGCTCTTCCCGTCTGCCTGGCTGCCTCGGGCCCCGACGTCGCAGCGCTATTGAGCACCGGCGATGTTCGCTCGTTTCCTGCCTGCACACTGATTTGTGTTGAACTTGGGGGGGGGGGGGAGCAGATACAATAATTGGGAAGAGAACAATGGAAGCCTTGCAAACACACTTTTTATCGTTGTCAGACATGAACATGTTTCAACACTGTGGCCTCATTAGTCTCCTCTGGTGAATGGGGTAACAAGCAAACCATGAAACTGCAACACATCAATATACTGTAAACCTTTTTTCCTCTCCATATTACTCAAGTTTAGATGTTGAAGAACACACTCAATGTAACAAACAAACCGTTTTAGGATTACTAAATACCGTAAATTCCGGACTATAAGCCGCACCGGTGTATATAGTCTAGTAGGAACGGGGGTCCCCGCGCACCCGAAAGATATATTTTTCTAACATAGATTTTTGTACTCCTCAAGGTGTCTAATAAACAAATTTTGTTGTTACCCCGTTGAAATAGTGTCCCATGGGTCCGTTTGGCGGCCATCTTTGCGGGCATATTGCGATGTCTGATGAAAATGGATAAGGTCATAACTTTTGAACTAGACGTCATACAGAGACAAATGACACCACTTTTCTGTATGATTTCTGCATGAGGAATTGATTGAGAGGGTTGTTTTAATGATTTTAACAGGTTTGGTATAGTAAAACTCAAAAACATTTGAAAAAAGTGTCTAATTTACTCTCAAAATCTTGCAAAATAAATCTATCTACATATTAGTCCATGGGCCAGAAGGGTTGGGAATAATGCTCATATTGATTCTTGGCAAGGTATACATCTCTAGAGTTAGAAAATATGTGAGAGCATTGCACCAATGGTAGCTAAATGTGTGTTATCACTCGATTTATAACACCATGCAAAACATAATAGTTGCGGGACTTTTAGGGACATTTGAGGGTAAGTTCATGCAAATCAAGTCTAAAAGCACCAGATTTTGCCCAGAATTAGCCCAGGGCATGCTCTAACAATTGAGCCAGAGTGCCCGAGCCGGTGACCCCCGGGGTCACCATGGCGGCCAGATCCAATATGACCACTGTCCGAAAAAGATTTTGGCTATAACTTTTGAAAGAGATGAGCTAGAAATACAGACTTGGGGCTCTATTCTCCCACAGGCCATCGGCGCTATTACGGGCCTTAACCGCAAAAAAACGTGCCTTGCGCCTGTTTCGGCAAGATAGCAATAGGCTTTAGGCTGCCAAATGCGCTTTAGGCCGAATGGGCGTGGCGCAGTCCCAAAGTGGGCGTGTCGGCGCTAAATACCAGCCTAGTCATATCTTGGGAGCTGGCCTACATTTAGCGCTTTGCGCTTTTCAAAAGCAGGCCTATTCTTTGCCTTCACTGCTTCTTCTCTGTCACCCTTCTCTCTCTCTCTCTCTGAGTTCCCAGCATGCATTGTGTTTCTTCATTTCGCTACTAAATAGCCACCAAATGAGCCAAAATAGATATAAAAGGTAGTTCTAAATTAATGTGTAATGGTAACACAGCCTGCCATTGTCAACATTTCAATATTGGACCAAATAAAACCTCGAAATGAAAACACCACCCTATGTGAAACATATATGTCCTCCTGGGCATATATATACCCCTTGTCGAGTTAACGTGATTTAGAGAAGTAACAGCGGAACGCGCTTCGGAACGCGCTTCTAATGGCATCTGCTATACTGTGATGTCCGTCCAATCAGGGATCGCGGAACCGCCCGGGCCACCCGGGCCGCGGCCCGGGTACTTTTCAGTTCCCCAAAAAAAAAAAAAAAATTTTTTTTTTTTTTTTTTTTTTTAGATTTTTTTTTTTTTTTTTACAATTAAACCTCATTTACTTATTACACTCGACTGGTTGTTTTTCAGATGTGATGTGAATCTAAAGTGAACTAAACAAGTCAGATCCACTATAAATGTTTTTCAGTAGATGCTGTGATGTAGCCACAAGAAAGGTGCAATATTAATGTTTTTCAGGAGATGGCGATGTTGCTAGCTATAGGTTCTAAACAAGAAATGTGGTTCAAATGTTTACAGTAGTTTTCCTTTCTGGCTGCACTACAATGTTACAATGCTGTGAGACAGGCCCGGCGTTGGAGGGGGGCCTGACCGGGCCGGGCCCCCCATTCCCTAAACTGGCCCCCCCATTCAATTTTTTTTTTTTTTGTGTGTGTGCTAAAAACGTTTTTCCGTTTTTCTGTTTTAAAGTTTAAAACGGAATCTGGCTGTCATTAGGCATTGATTAACTGAATGCTATTGCTAACTGTTACTTTGAACCTCCATTTGCAATGATTCTGGCTGGATATTAATTAACTATTGTAAATTTGTCACAATGAATGCAATTTGTGCACAATGTGTAAATACATTTAATATTAATTGTTTAGGCCTATTTGTAAAGTCACAACACATTAGAGATGTGTGTAGTTCCTCATAGATTTAGCCTCTTCCTTTTGCTCTCAAATGCACCAGTTTGACGAATTTTACTTTAAAATGTACAAAATCTTCTTCCGGGGGAGAATCCCCCCGGACCCCCCTTGGCCCCCCCAAGCTAGGGGCAGGCCCCCTCTGTAATTTGGTTCTGGAGCCGGGCCTGCTGTGAGACGGAGCTAAACACAAAAGATGCAATATTAATAGTTTTTCATGAGATACTCAGTATTTAATATTAATACTAATACTAATAATAGAAAAGGAGAAGATACTGAATAATGACATCACAACAGTATAATCCTAATGTTAATTTAAAATTAAATATTCTTCTAAATATGGATAAAAGTCCAAAAAACATAAAATTTTCTTCGGCGCTGCCGAGATTCGGGGGGGCGCGTCCCCCCGACACGCCCCC
Source organism: Poromitra crassiceps (assembly GCF_964638095.1). Classification (NCBI taxonomy): domain Eukaryota; kingdom Metazoa; phylum Chordata; class Actinopteri; order Beryciformes; family Melamphaidae; genus Poromitra; species Poromitra crassiceps. The sequence goes on from NC_139652.1 coordinate 13,981,359, forward strand.
CGGCCCCCCCAAGTTCAGATGCGTTCCGCTATCCCTGCGTCCAATAACTTGGCCCTATTTCACATTTAGTTTTACAATAAAAACACATTTATGCAATGACTTGACATAATGTAGGGTATATTTATGTGCATCATCCTTCCTGCAGCAGGCGAGAGAAAATGATATCTTTCTGGACAAACTTTCACCAATCTAATAGGCTATATTTTTCTAGCTGATGCATAGAACATTATTTTCACTTTGATCTTGCTATAGTGTAGCGTATTTACATGCTTGCAGTATTGAAACTGCAGTTAGATTGGTTTGAGAAGCATAATAATATGGAATAATAGCCTATAATGCAGACAGACAGGCTGGATGAAGAGAGGGGGGGGGGGGCAGAGCTTTGGCTTTCGTCTGGTTTTGCGGGATCACTGGAATTGGAGCTAAAAAGGCAAGCGTGCGATTCGTTTATTGCACTTATCCAATGAGCATGACGGTGCATAATTTTACGCCTAAAAGGCGTGGTTGTAATGCTTTGGGCTGCATCTAGCGCCAGCACGACGATATCAAGTGCGCCTTTCCACGCCCACTGCTTTGATCTGCGCCTGCCGCTCGGCCTAGAAACTGCGCCGATGCAACGATAGGGGCCTTGGTGTCTATCTTATGTTTTTTGACCATTAGAAAGGTGTTGGAATGCTTATCTTTACTAATGAAGATGTGTGTGGACCCCTAATCTGCATATTTCCAAGATGGCGACTACCTGAATATGAGTTTTACCATAACTGTTGATGCTTTCAGTAAACTCGGTGTCCATTTTATGGTTTTTGAGTTTTAGAAACACATTGTAATACTCAGATTTATGATTGAATCTATCTATAGCACTCTACTTTGCATAGTAAGTAGGCTACCAATATGGCCGCTAAACAACTTTTTTTTTTTACATACACTTTTGTAGTTGTAAGAATGAGTTACCATCAAACTGGTGGAAACAAACAATCTACAGTATTTATCTTACATATTTTATTGAAACAATTAGTGAGTAACACTTAGGTATGTCCATGGGTTGGGGGGGTTAAGTTAGATTGAGTGTAAAGTGTTTTTTGTTTATATCCTTATATCCACAGCCAGATTAATCAAATATTGTTGTCTTGACCGCATTGTTGGTACAGGCACTCTTGCATCCACATTGAGGTGCCACGGGCTCCAGCTTTACAGCATTCACAGCATCCACTACATGACTTTTTGCAGCTGCAGCAGAGAATGATGACTCAGGCTTTACTGGCATCTGAAAGATGGGTCCAGTAAGGTTCCCAAGTCTTGGTCATGGGAGTCTCAGTACCAGCCCCACGTACTGAACTCTGGATATTTTGCTGGACAGAGGTTGCCTGATTCCAGTAGAAGCTGGTCTGCAGCAGTCCCCATTTGACATGCTGAATCAGTGCATCTTGGGTGGGAGGCAAGTTCTCAAGGGACTTGGTACCATTTGAGAAAAGCGGATGTCTGGCTTCATCTACTTGGCTGGAGACACAGCTCTTGCTGGACATGACAACAACCATAATGCTTCCAGTCTTTGGACATCGACATCTGAGTTGATCGGGTCAGGCTCCAAGGTGAAGGCATCCACGGTCTCAGTGAGATCCGCATGTTGCTTTCCAAGCTGTCCATCCACTCCTTTTCCCATAGCCCTGGAAGGCTGATGTAGTATCACATCATTTTAGCACATGGAAGATATGTAATGCCAGTGATCTCTGGGGACCAAGAAGATTGCAGATTTTGTGAACATAAATGTACTTTCCACATGTGAAGCCGATCCAGTGCTCTGTGAGGCCTAATGTGTAGAAGAAGCGTATTGCAAGTATTACAACGTCACTGTCGGACGTATGGATCCTGAGTTTCTATGGCTACTGGCCGCAGCATGTGCCAGGTGCTATAAATCATTCTACTGTAGTGTCTGCTTCAGGATGGTTACAAGGCTGAAGTGCAGATATGTCATATTCAGATCTGTTGGAAGGTATAACATCCTTCTTGGGAGAAAGGAGGAGTTCATCCCAAAACCCTGGTCGCCCTCACCTTGGGGTTGTCATGTACAGCAAAAGCTGTGGCTCCAGCCAAGTAGATGATGCTAGACATTGGCTTTTTTCAAATGCATCAAGAGAACCTGCCTCCCACCCAAGATGCACTGATTCAGCATGTAAAATGGGGACTGCTGCAGGCCAGCTTCTACTGGAATCAGGCAACCTCTGTCCAGTAAAACATCCAGAGTTCAGTACGTGGGGCTGGTACTGGGACTCCATGACCAAGACTTTGGAACCTTACTGGACCCATCTTCCAGATGCCAGTAAAGCCTGAGCAATCATTCTGCTGCATCTGCAAAAAGTCATGTAGTGGGTGCTGTGAATACTGTAAAGCTGGAGCCCGTGGCACCTCAATGTGGATGCAAGAGTGCCTGTACCAACAATGAGGGTCGAGACAACAATATTTGAGTAATCTGGCTGTGGATATAAGGATATAAACAAAAACCACTTGTCATCTGAAGTCTTTTATGCAAAATCAGTCACCCTGGTAAAACAAAAGGACTGAGCACTTCTAACTCAATTCAACCTATGGACATAAGTAGGCTACTACTCACTTGTACATATAGGCACCAATATATGTTTTGTTCTGTTGTTTTTGTTTCTGATATTGTAATATTTTGTTCAAATTCTAAACAGCTTTGATCAGTATTGATAGCATTTCACATTTATGGAGAGCATTGATGCACAGACTGTATCAATGGGAATGGGTTCTACTCTATTTGTCTAATTGTTTCAATAAAATCTGTAAGATACATACTGTAGATTGTTTGTTTCCACCAGTTTGATGGTAACTTATTCTTACAAGTCTACACTCAATCTGGGTGAAAGTGTATGTAAAAAAAAAAAGTTGTTTAGCGGCCATATTGGTAGCCTACTTACTATGCAAAGTAGAATGCTATAGATAGATTCAATCATAAATCTGAGTATTACAATGTGTTTCTAAAACTCAAAAACCATAAAATGGACACCGAGTTTACTAAAAGCATCAACAGTTATGGTAAAACTCATATTCAGGTAGTCGCCATCTTGGAAATATGCAGATTAGGGGTCCACACACATCTTCATTAGTAAAGATAAGCATTCCAACACCTTTCTAATGGTCAAAAAACATAAGATAGACACCAAGTCTGTATTTCTAGCTCATCTCTTTCAAAAGTTATAGCCAAAATCTTTTTCGGACAGTGGTCATATTGGATCTGGCTGCCATGGTGACCCCGGGGGTCACCGGCTCGGGCACTCTGGCTCAATTGTTAGAGCATGCCCTGGGCTAATTCTGGGCAAAATCTGGAGCTTTTAGACTTGATTTGCATGAACTTAGCCTCAAATGTCCCTAAAAGTCCCCCAACTATTATGTTTTGCATGGTGTTATAAATCGAGTGATAACACACATTTAGCTACCATTGGTGCAATGCTCTCACATATTTTCTAACTCTAGAGATGTATACCTTGCCAAAAATCTATATGAGCATTATTCCCAACCCTTCTGGCCCATGGACTAATATGTAGATAGATTTCTTTTGCAAGATTTTGAGAGTAAATTAGACACTTTCTTCAAATGTTTTTGAGTTTTACTATACCAAACCTGTTAAAATCATTAAAACAACCCTCTCAATCAATTCCTCATGCAGAAATCATACAGAAAAGTGGTGTCATTTGTCTCTGTATGACGTCTAGTTCAAAAGTTATGACCTTATCCATTTTCATCAGACATCGCAATATGCCCGCAAAGATGGCCGCCAAACGGACCCATGGGACACTATTTCAACGGGGTAACAACAAAATTTGTTTATTAGACACCTTGAGGAGTACAAAAATCTATGTTAGAAAAATATATCTTTCGGGTGCGCGGGGACCCCCCGTTCCTACTAGACTAATAAGCCGCACCTGCAAAGTTGACTATTTTTTACATATATAAGCCGCACCGGACTATAAGCCACGGGTGTTTTAATGGTATTTTTTATTATTTTTTATTGTGTTTTAATGTTTAATTACCATATGTAAGGGTTCATGCACAGAGGGGATTGTCGGGAAAGAGATTGCTGTTTGAGGAAGCTCCCATTTATTAACATTTCAACAAAACAACATAACACAACACCACCTGTGTTGTTTTTTACAGTGCACACAGTGTCATACAGTGTCATACAGTGTGGTGAAAAGAGGGCAAGAGAGGAAATTAAAACAGAAGTGGATTTATAGTTAGAAAGAGTGCTAAAAAAGAGAGATTTTTTTTTTTTTTTTTTTTTAATCCATAGATAAGCCGCACCGTTATATAAGCCGCAGGGGCCAAAAAAGCCCAAAAAACGGGAAAAAAGGTGCGGCTTATAGTCCGGAATTTACGGTACTTGCACAGGGCAAGCCAAGCTTGTTCACCAACTTCCGGGGCAATTTTCTCTGAATGTTGCACGAACATTCAAATAATCATAAGAATAATCTTCTTCTGCTATTGTCAGATTTCAGTGTGTGACACATCAATTGAAAGTTTACGATCTGCACTTTCATAATCTGTAAAAAAAAAATGGAAAAATGGTTGTGGCCTAATTGTTACCCAGAATTTTGTGCTTTCCGATCAGTGCAGAGGAAGGAGAGGTCACCATGGCAGCCATGCTTTGAACTGGACCCTCTGTCTTGATTTCTCCCTTCATCAATCATCCTCTCTTGTACTTTCCTCACTGTCACTCCAGCTCTCTCGGCCAATCCCCTTCTTCTCTCACCGTCACTCTCGCTCTCTCAGCCAATCCCTTTCCTCTTGTCTTTAATAATGCCCGCCTTCCTCCTCTTGTCCATTTCTATTACCTCTGCACTTCTCTTTCTCTCTCTCTCTCTTCCTTTCTTTCTGTCCCTTCACTCTCTCTCTCCCCACTTTCTCCAATGCCGTGTGTCTTGACTCTGCTCCCCGTTGCCCCCTGCAGGCGAGCTGCGGCACATCACCAAGCTGAAGCCTTGGTCTCTGTTTGACGTGCTGGTGGAGAAGTACGGCTGGTCGCACGAGGACGCCGGCCACTTCACCCACTTCCTCATGCCCATGCTGGAGATGGTGCCCGAGAAGAGGGCCTCCGCCGGCGACTGCCTCAACCACCCCTGGCTCAGCTCATAGCCATACACTCCTATCAGCCCAACCCCCTTCCCCCCTCCCCCACCACCGCCCCAAAACCATCCCAAACAACTAGCCTAAATATCCCCCCCTGGTGGCGGCCGGCCTGTGGAACGACAGAGAGGAGAGAGGCTGGAGACGAAGAAACGGAGCGAGTGAGAGAGTTGGAAGCGATGAGAGAGCGATTTAGGATTTTGTTGTATTCTTTCCAGCCCTATCCTTGCCTGGGTGCAGACCTTTGAAGCCGCCCACTCCACCGAGTTGACTGCTTCCTGTCCTGGCCAATGCGCGCCGGGGGGGACTAACGATTAGCCAATCAGCACCAATGAACAGCGCAACGGGCGGGACTAATACTATTGTCAAGCTGTTGTCAAGTGTGCCGAGGAGTAATAGCAACAATGGTAACAGCTATAGACGAGATAGACGCTGCTATCGAGGCTGTTCTAAAATCCATTCAAAGTACCAATTACTTTTACATCTGGACAGCACTCTACTTTGAAGGCATGTATTCAAAGGGGATCTATTTTTTTGTGTTCTCCCCACTGGATTAGATTCAGGTGGATATGTTGGTCTCATATAGCCTGCGCCAGAGCAAATCAAACATGAGCTTGCAGATTGGTCAGGTTTCCCAGGCTAGGTCTCTTGTGATTGGTTAGGGAAAATGTAATCCCCCTCCCCATGGAAATCAGTTACACTGGAGGCAACATCAGACTGAAGAAGGAAACGGAGTCGTAACGAGTTGACACTTCAGTCCGATATCAGGCTAGCCCTATCCCACACACACTCACACACACACACACACTCACACACACACACACACACACACATCCCACACATACACGCATATCTGAGTAGGCTTAAGTCCTCCACACACGACCCCTCCATCGTCTCCCCCAAAGCAATGTCAAGATGACAGACTCAGGCCCTCCCGCACCTCCTTAGGGAGACGAAACGACGTAGTAGCTGATGCCACGGCTGTCTCTTCCAAGATGTCTCCCAGTGCGGCGTACTACCTAAACACAAACGCAGTCCGACGATTTGACGACGATGGATGCTGCTCACACTGTGAAAGGGAGTCAGGGTGTCTCTGATGTCCAAAAGAGATGCACTCTCTTCTCTTCTACCGGCCTCGAAGTTCTCCGCCTGGCCCGTCCATCTACCTATCAAGCGATCTCTTCCTAGGCCACTCGTTCTCAGTTTGACCTCGCTTGCATCCAGTCATGGGCCACTGACTTAGCTGCTGATCTTTTCAATGACGAGAGAGGAAAGTCAATGAGTCCCGTCTGCCATGACCTTTACATAGCCAGGGCAGCAGAGATAGTCGAGGGAGTTATTTGAGACGGTCAGCGTAGACCCTTCCTCTCTCTCTATGTCTCTCTTCTCCACTGTTTCCAGCCCAGTAGCCCCCTCCCCTCCCCCTCCCTTGCCCTGCTGGATGAAGCCCCCCACCCCAGACTAAAGCAGTACTACAATACAGTTTACACCCCGATCCCCCCAAAAACTTCCAAGGCCGTGGTCCGAAGAAACCCCGTTACCTGTCCCGGGTTCCCACCCCTGATGAACCGCATGCCCCGCCCCCAGGACACCGCAGAGACACGGAGGGCAGCCAGCCCTCCAGGGGGTGCCACACAACAGCTGCCACACTGACAGAAAGACGGGCAGACAAAGCACGGGATGAGCGAGAAACAAAAAAATACAGACACATTTATCACTGAAGCCAAGCAGGACGGCTTGGTCTATAAAGAGTTTCTCTGTCGTAAAACAGTGATTTAAAAAAAAGAAAAGCATGGAGAGACTGATCGATCAGCATGAACGGATATACTGTAACAAACAGACAATGGGTGCGTGGTTTCAGTTGTGCGTTTCTTTTGATTCGTTTGTTTCTTTTCTGTGTTCACCCCTTTTGGACGTTTCGTTTTGAAAGACGAGAGACTTATTTTACGACGTTGTCGGTTGCCCCATCTGAGGAAGGTCACTTCTTCACAGCTCCCCTTTCTTTGACATTCCTGGGGCTCGGTCCTTTCCCATCATTCCTAACTTCTACTCCCCTTGTCCCAAAACCAAGAACAATTCTGTTGAGTCCTGCTGTGGCACGTTTACCACATCTGATTGGTACTACCCCCCCCCTTTTTCTTCCTACAGAGGAACCCCTCGATCCATGAGCTTCTCCAGAAAGGGGATGGTCAAATGGAGGTTGCACTTGTCTTTGTAGATGTCCTTCAGGGATTTGAAATCTTTGTACATAGAACTGAGATTTGGCAACACTGATACAAGACCGTGTGGACAGAGATTCAACACACAAGCATCATTCCGATACGGAGGCTGTTGCTGACGGGACTTGGCCTCCTCTAAATACAGTAGGGCTGCGATAGCTCAGGCCCGTAGGAATGTTTCGACTGAACTGTGCCACTCGGTGGCTGAAGGAGAGTACTGCATCGCCGCACACTGCTGCTGCTCTCAGTGCCAACGCTCCAAGACGTTCCACTATACAGTATCTCTCCACTTATCTCTTATTTCTGTCACACACACACACACACACACAAAAACTCACATCATCACAATTAGTCCAGTTGCCTATTTTTTCGCAATAAATGAAAAAAGATGAGTATAAGTAAATGGTGAGATATTTTTAAAAACTATTTAATTCATTAAAGAAAAGAGAGGAAAAAAAAAAGAAAACAGCTTTTCTCTGGTTGTTGTGACCGTGACCGAATCTCGTCTTATATTGAGGTGATTGTGTTTGTCCGTTAGAGATGTTTTTATTTCTTTTGTAATTATATTATTATTACTGTTATTATTATTGAAATTAGTTCTTTTTTTACACAGTTGTCACCTCCCCTTCCCCCCCTCTTACATGAACAGTGCTGCTCTGTCTGGGCTCTTGATGGTTACATGAACAGTGCTGCTCTGTCTGGGCTCTTGATGGTGATGAAAAACGATCAAAACAGTTTTGCAATAAAGAGTATGTGATGATGAATTTTTTTGCACCAAAAGCTCCTGATCTCACTCTCAGCCATGCTGACTGTTCTTCCTGATGACATTGACAGAATGGCGTCTCTTGTCTGTGTTTTTCATTGACAGATTTAATAAAATTGTAAATTAATGGTTTTCTGTGGCCTTGATGTAGTGCTTGCCAAATTTTCCACAGTGTATGGCCCAGCTAAAACCTTCAAGTCACATCAATCAACCTCATTGAAAGGCTTATATACAACTTACTACTGGTCACCAAAGGGAACAGAAGAAATGATCAATTACTATAGATTACATTTTTATTGATATGTAGAATTAAGATAACTTCTACACTTCAATTAATTATACATATTATGTAGAATTGATAGAAGTGTTCCCACTTTTTTTTCTGGAAAGTAAAAAGACATAGGTCAATTGTGAATACATTAGGCAAAGACTTCACAATGTCAATCAAGTGTTTTAAGAACAAGTGCTAGCTTATTATGACTCACACTAAAAGCAAATATGGTAAATGGCCTGCATTTATATAGCACATTTATCCAAAGCGCTTTACAATGAGTAGGTACATTCACACACACATTTATACACCGATGGCGGCAGGCTTCCACGCAGGGTGCTGCCGCAGCCATCGGGAGCAATTTGGGGTTCAGTAACTTGCCCAAGGAGACTTAAGACATGCAGACTGGAGGAGGCTGGGATCGAACCACCGACCTCTTTTATCCAAAGCGATTGGTGGACGATCCGCTCTACCTCCTGAGCTACAGCCGCCCAAATATATATATATGCCATCAGACAACATGATCTAATCTGCAATAAAACAAGTGGTGAAAGACATCCTGAGATCATTATTAGTCATTAAAAACATGCATCGGAAATGTGTGGTATGACGTCCAAAAATATTTGAATATTTCTCAGCCTCTTTATCACATTTCAGTAAGATTTGGGGCAATACTGAGTTTAAACCTGGAAGAGCAGATGGGGGTTTCCGTATATGGGCAGAGAAGGGATTGAGGATAATTGGTGATCTATACAAAGAAAGAGGGGAAGGTTATGTCGTTTCAGGGGATCGCAGAAAAATGTGTTATACCAAGAAAACAATTCTTTAAATACTTGCAATTACGCAACTTTATCTACGCAAGTCAATACCGAAAATATGACATTCCGCCCCTCTCCTCACTGGAGGAATGATCATATTTGGGAATGCAGGAAAATAATGGATTTCTGGAAAGAAGAAAGACGTGATGGATCAAATCACCTCTGTAGAGATCCCTCTCCATCCTAAGATTTTCATTTGACACTGGTACCCTTCAAAATGAAACCTCTGTAGAGATCCCTCTCCATCCTAAGATTTTCATTTGACACTGGTACCCTTCAAAATGAAACCTAAGGACCTAAGAAGGAATATACACTTACAGACGTGTGTATCTTGCAAGACAAACGGCTTATTGCTCTTCATTGGAAGAAAACAAATAGACCCAAGTAGTAAAGAATGGATCAATGAAATTGCATCATGTATGGTATTAGAATAGATAACTTATATATTGAGAAACAGCTCAAATGTGTTTGAGGAAATCTGGAAAGCTTTTACTACATTCATTAGAAATGCAAGTGTTAAGACATTCTAACATAAGGTAATAATAATCTTATCACTCCGTTTTTGTTTTATACTGTTATACCGTGTGTGTGTGTGTGTGTATGTGAAATATGTCATTAATTTGTTAGTATTAGTGTTATGTTTTGTTATCGTATTGTATGGGGGGTTGGCGGGGTGGGGGGACTTTTGAGTATAATTGTGAAAAAAACAAAAACATTGTTTACAAAAAACATGTCTCAGAGCATCAACTAGGGATTGTCGTCGTAGTTTAGGCTATATATATATTATTTTTGATAAGGGATAAGGCAAAAAACTTACAGCCAGGCGATTAGAATGGGTGGACTTTTCATACTTCAACCAGACAGTGGATGATACAATTTTAAAGTAAGACCGTTCAAAGTTAAAATCGCCACCGGTGTAAATTCAACAAGGTATTTATGGCATCAACACAAGATTAAATGTAGCAACGGAAGAAACCGTCTTGATCAGTGTCTGTGAGCATACCTCTGCGTGTGTGCGTCTGTGTGTGTGTGTGTGTGTGTGTGTGTGTGTGTGTGCGTCTGTGTGTGTGTGTGTGTGTGTGTGTGTGTGTGTGCGTGTGCGTCTGTGTGTGTGTGTGTGTGTGCGTGTGCGTCTGTGTGTGTGTGTGTGTGTGTGTGTATGTGTGTGTGTGTGCATGTGTGTCAGAGTAGTGATGCACAGTTCTTGAGCAGCAGTGGCTTGGTGAGCTGCAGCATGTCCAGGTTGGGATCCAGAGACCTGCCCAGGCCCTCCAGCACCATGATGGCAAACACAACGGACGCAAAGTTACTCTCCAGCTTCACCTGAAGAACAAACAACATGAACAACATCAAAAAATGCTGCATCCAGGCAGGGAAACTGCCATCTAAATATCTTAAACAACAGAACATGAACCAACTGCTGCTACGTCGGTTACGGCCGGCTTTCAACACATCGATTCTAACTTCCAAAGAACAACAGTTGAAAATTAGCCATCTGGCTAACACTGGCGAGTTTACAGAAATGTTGATTAATGTGCATTGTCCCTGAAATAAATGAATAAATCAGTGCCACAAATACTTTTTATGTTCTCTTTGAATTTCTTGCAGAGGCAGAAAGCTCCCGCACACTGACTTCACTAAAAGCAAGACTTAACGTTTCGGTCAACCAACCTTCATCTGGCATATCTGGCTTTCTGCCTCTTCTACTTGTCCTATTTCTCTGAGGCACCTGATGCACACGGTAGTGCAGAGACCATCTCTTTTTTTACGTTCTACTCTTTGAATTTCTTGGATGTCTCAAAAGAAAATGAACCAGCAGCCTTCTTCACAAAGCAGCAGCCTAGCAAGCCAGATCTCTATCACAGTGCAACAGAGGGAATGGATCTTCTCTTGCCAATTGATTTTCTCCAAGCTGAAAGCGTAAAAGAAAAATGGTCTTGCTCACAATAAGACGCAAAACCTCATTGAGTGGTTCACAGAAATAGCTTTCCAGCTCTTTCCCTTGAGAAGATGTGGTTAGGAGCGGGCTAACAGAGCAGTGGCTGAGTGTGAGATGTTGCTTTGAGGCATCAACGGTGAGCTGAAAATCAGCGCCTGATGTTTTACCTTGTGTGTGATGAGCAGGCCAAAGACTCTGGAGAGCAGGTCACCCACTTGCATCTGTAAGTGCAAAGAAAAATTCAATCAAAACACAACATCTCGACAACAACCAGGGCATGAAACTTCACTTTTTTTGTAGTGGCTAACGTTTCCCAAAATTCACTGGCTCCTTCACCAGCCAACAAGTTGTTTTGAATAGACTAGCAATTGATGTATGGTTGCCTGCCAAATTGGCTAGTAGAGAAGACCAACTTGCTAGCAGAAAAGTACCTGCATTACACTAGTGATTAATTAGTGTTAATTTCCCTCTCTGACAACAGCCCTTCTGTTTGCATAATATAAATTATGCATATATCACTTCTTTTTCTGATTAGAATTGATGGATATTTTTTAAGACTACTGCAAGCCTATGAGAATGAGTATTAAATAAAATAAAATACTCTTAACAGGGACACTGAGAACAATCAGGAACACCAAGCAAAGGTGTTAACTACCGTAATAGCATTCAGGCAGCAATGTATGATTTTAGATTCCAAATTCCAATAATCATAGCATGAACTATTCAAACATTTGTCCACCAGGATTTGTGCTGCCTTCCAGACACCTGGGACGTGGGTGTTTCCCAGTGGAAAAGTCCCACCCCCCACCTTCAAAGCATTCCAGAGCACAAAGGCAAAACGCAACCAAGAAACATGGCGGACCGCGACAAACTTTTTTTTGTTTGGCAAATAGCAAGACAGCTTAACAACGAGTAGAGCACCATCCTTACATATTTAAATGAAAATGAGGAGCAGCAATGACACATAATGTAACAGACTCTATTATACATTTTATTAAGGCACTTAATACTTTGGACTACATACTCCATGTTGCGGCCATTGTTGTGTGACGTCAGACAACTGGTTCCCAGCCTAGTGGGGGTAGATTTTTTTCTCCCAGTTTTCAAGTGGGAGCTCCCACTTTGAGTGCCGTTCCAGCGCACTTTTCCTAATAGGAGGCCAGAAAACCTGAAGGTCCCAGTTGTCTGGAAGGCAGCATTGATGTAGGTGCCAAAAACTGCAGTAAATAAATGTTGTTCCTCAAATAAATATCGATAAGCACGATTAAGATTCACAATCACAATATCGAACAAAATCACAGTGACTACCATTTTAGCCGTCATTGTCCAGCGACATCTAGTCACAACACAGACAAAAGAAAGCCGAAATCTAGGTCAGTACCTTTCCCAGGGTGAGGGTGTTGCTGAGGGCATGGTCCACCAGCTGTGCCATCTCTCTCTTGAAGCGTGGCACGTCTTGGCACTCATTGGCCCTGGCATAATGCAGGATCAACTCTGCCACCCGCTCCCCCTGAAGAAAACAGTCAGTCAGAGAGTCGCACCACTTCCATGACATAAAAATGTTATTCCTTCCTCGTTTGTTTATGTGTTTAATCTCGGAAAAGTTCTGAAGCTGTTTAACAGGCAGGTTTCCACTGCAGTTGAATTCGCTGTGGAGAAGTAGCCATGCAATGGAGAAAAAGAGCTGAAGCCAACCATCTAATGCCATGAATGTGTGAAATAAGGAAATACATTCCACCATATTCCTGTTAAGTAAAAGTTCCTGATATTCCCCAACTTCCACAGAGAGTTTAGAAATGTCCAGGTCTGGAAAACACCTCTCAAAATTCCATTAAACTGTATTCCATAAATTTCATGACCGGTGTATCTTTTCACTTCATCTCTTTTCACTTGCAGGGTCAGCTGCAGAACAGTGCCCCTGTGGGTAGCTGGTGGGAATGCAGGTGCATGGTTGCTAAGCTCGCTTTTCAAGGACAATCTTAGGGCATGTAAATTGGTTGAGGTAAGAGCACAGTCGTCTTTCGTCTTATTCTCTAAGACAAGAAGTAAAGCTATGTTTTGTGAGAAGTTTGTTGTTGTGTTTTATCTCTATTGCAGTAGATCAACTGGAGTACAAAACGATTTCTCTTAAAATTACAAGTATTATATTCAGTGTTGGGGGTAACTCATTACAAAAGTAACATATTACATGTAATATATTACTTTTAGCAGTAACTCAGTAATATAACTTATTACTTATAGGATTTCAGTAATATTATACCAGTTACTTTGTCAAGTAACTCAAGTTACAAATTGAGTTACATTTTATTAAATCAAAGCACATATTAAAAAAAAGATACAATACTTTCCTAATCAAACTGTGTGTTTTTATGCAAATAACCACTACAGATGACAATAACAAAGGAAAAGAATAACATTTAGAATTTTGGATTGTTTACACTGACTTCAAGGCGGTTTAAATAATTTTTCCGGATGGTTCCGTGGCGGCGATGGCATTCTGCTGCTGCTGTTGTTTTGGTAAAAGTAATGCAAAAGTAGTGTAATAAGTAATGAGTTACTCTACACAGAAAGTAATATTGTAAAGTAACTTATTACTTTCAAATGAAAGTAACTAGTAATATGTAGTATATTACATTTTGAAAGTAACTTGCCCAACACTGATTATATTATAAGTATTATAAATTATATGCTCCATGCATTGCAGAGCTGTAGCAAGCATAACAGAATTTTGCGTCCTAATTTGACAGACAAATTCTACAAATTCTTCTAACAAATGCTAACAGTCAGCTTGCTGCCACCCTCAAAAATGACAAACTACCGTAACACATTTTTGGAAGGGTTGAATAAATCCTTAGTGAGGCTTGTCAGATTTCAGTCTGTGCCTACAAAGAGTTAACCTTCAACAGGAAATACGAGGGGAGCAACTGGAGGGAGGAGCTCTCAGAGTCATTTCACTGAAATGAAACTAAACCTCAACTCAGTTTCACACGGAGACTTCAGCTCTCTAACGATTTGAGATTTTCTACAGAAAGAGAGCACAGCACAGGTGAGTTCAGCATTCCCAGCTGTTGATTCATTACATACATTTTGTTCTGATCTCACTGAAATGACTCAACTCTATTGCTTGTTATGAAATTGCTCACTCGTCTTGAGACTCCTTCCAAGCATGGTGCACTATCCCTTTCAGTCCGGCTGTATTTTGTAGGTTTTGTTGTTGCTTTTACATTTTACATGGTGACCATTGAGCTGATGCTGTGGTGAAGACTCAGTGTGACTAATCAAAGTTTTGTCATAAAAAAAGCCTCTCATATCCACCTTAGTTATTTTTGAATGCCCCACTGTAAAAAAGAATCGTGGGTACAAGGTCCGGTTTAACGTGACGTATTGTTGCAGCTTGCCATTTCCTTTGTTATACTCTGGCTGCAGAACCGAATTATAAACCGGAAGCTGGAGTCCGTTATAAAAGTTATAAATATAGTCACGTTATAAACAACTAACCAACGCTGGAGGTCCGTATGGAAACTCGAAATGTGTGTTACTCGAAATGGTTAAAAGTTAAATCAATTTGGTGGCGTTTTACTGCCATGTAACATAGCTAGCTAGCCGCTAACATTAGCCACAGTTAGTAGCCGACTACCCACAATGCATTACGTTATCCCAGCACCTGAACGACACGGCTGTAGAGCAGAATGGCTCTGCTGTAAAAGGGTAAAATCCTCATAGATGTTTTTTTTGTCAAGTTAAAACCATAGACTGTAAAACAGTCTATTACACCGGAAGCGGAAGAGGCACCCATCAGGCATCATGGCAGCTAGAAATAAGGTGGATAGGTACACCCCATTAAAAAAACATCTTTTCCATCCTCCCCTCCCTGTCCCCTCTGGTTCTGCAGACATGGCTTCCGCTAGCACTTCCCTGTCTGAAGACCAGTTCATCTGCCCAATCTGTCTGGATGTCTTCAGTCAGCCTGTTAGTATTCCATGTGGACACAACTTCTGCAAGGCCTGCATCAGTAAATACTGGGCCAGCAACGACCTCTGTCACTGTCCAATGTGTCAAAGGTCTTTTGAGGCGAGACCGGATCTCTTTGTCAACACCTTGATCTCCGAGATGGCTGCCCAGTTCAAGAAGTCAACCGAGCTGAATCCTCCCAGCAGCGAGTGCGACAGCCTCCAACAAGACAGCGGCGGGCCAGCGGAGGTGTCCTGTGACGTCTGCATCGGTATCAAGCTTAAAGCCGTGAAGTCCTGCTTGGTGTGTCTGGCATCTTACTGCGAGACTCACCTGGAGCCTCACCAGAAGGCCGCAGCGTTCATGAAACACAAGCTGATCGAGCCCGAGGAGAACCTGTTGGACAGGCTGTGTAAGACACATAACAAGATGCTGGAGCTCTTCTGTAGGCGTGACCAGGCGTGTGTTTGTGTCATGTGCCTGCAGATGGACCATAAAGGTCACGATGTGGTCCTTTTAGAGGACGAGTATAAAGAGAAGCAAGATCAGTTGTCCAGTGGAAAGACTGACGTACAGCAAAAGGTCAAAGAGCGACAGCAGAAGATCCAGCAGATCAGACAGTCTGTAAAGCAGAATGTTACAGTGCTAGATGTAGAGATAGCAACGGGTGTTCAGGTCTTCACTGCGCTGGTCACCTCCGTTCAAAGAAACCAAGCAGATTTCATGGAGGCGATGGAGCTGAGAAAGAGAGCGGTCGAGCAACAGGCCCAACGATTCATCCAAGAGCTGGAGCGGGAAATCTCTGGGCTCCAGGAGAGAAGCGGTGAGCTGCAGCATCTCTCGCTCACTGAAGACCACCTCCGGTTTCTTCAGAGCTTTCCATCCACCTCCAACCCTCCGCAGGTCACAGACTGGAGTGAGGTGAATGTCTGCAGTGATGCGAGCACGGGGGCCATCCGCACCGCTGTGGCTCTGCTGGAGGCAAAGCTAGATGAAGACATGGAGCAGATGCCTGAGGTGAAGCTGAAGAGGGTCCGGCGGAAGTATGAGGTGGATGTGACTCTGGATCCTGAGACGAATCATCCTGACCTCACCCTATCCGAGGACGGGAAACAAGTGAGACATGGAGAGCCAAGAAAGATACTTCCTTACAACCCGAAGAGATTCGATGATGTTTGTGTTGTCCTGGGAAAAGAGGGCTTCTCCTCTGGAATGTTTTATTTTGAGGTTCAGGTTAAAGGGAATACTAACTGGAGCTTAGGAGTGGCAAGAGAGTCCATCCGCAGGAAAGGTGAGGTTGACCCTCAATGCTGGTTGTTGCGGTTGAAGGAGGGGAAAAACTACTCAGCAAGGGATGCCTCTATTATTGCCCTATGCCTGAGAATGAAGCCCCAGAAGATTGGGGTGTTTGTGGATTATGAAGGAGGTCAGATCTCCTTTTATGATGTGGAAACAAGGTCTCTTCTCCACCTTTTCGAGGGCTGCTACTTTGCTGAGAAACTCTATCCAATGTTTAGCTCCTACAGTGCTGCTAATGTTAAAAACACTGCTCCTCTGATCATCACCTCTGTTTATTAAAAGTGTGCAACTTTTTCCTCTGTATCCATTATATCATAAAGTGGTGTAGTTTAACATTGCAATTCCGCAAATGTTGCAATACAAGCGGTTTTACTTTGTTTCAATTTTTTTTTCTTTGGGTATGAAAAGGTTATCAGGGCAAAATGTGTATATTTCAACATTTTATGTAAACCTTGTGAAATTATTTCCTTGCATTTATCAACCATAGTCAAATGTTCTTCTTTCATGTGTATCAATCAATTTTGCAATTTGTATCACAGCATTGAAAATGTAAACAATAATATATTCTGGTTGAATGTATCTCAACATATATTGACAACACAATGTTTAAGCAGGTGTGTTGGTCAAAACGTCATGTGGTGGAATTCAGATTTGATCATTTTGGTGATTTAGTGTGCCGTTCCCTGTGAAAACATGTAGTGAATGTGGGCCTGAGTATCCAGACTGCTTCCCTAACCCAAGTTTAGTCTGGACACTTTATGTACAGTATGCAGCCACCCTTTCCCTCCTCACCTGCCGTAGCACCACAGCGGTAAAGACGGCCTTGAAGTTGGCCAGATCATGGTCACTGAGCTGGGCCACTATGCCAGCGTCCAGCAGCACCAACTGGCTATTCTCTGCTTCACCTCCGGAGGCACCTCAGAGCTCAGGTAGTTGGAGATGGGCTCTCTCCTAATAAAAAAAAATACATGGCTGTCACAATTCACATAGTTGAAAATAAATATTAGTTCAACCAGAGTGATGCATATAGTGTAGAAATCACAGCTGAGGTGTCAGATAAGATAATAAGACAATACAATGAGCGCCAGAAGAATGTGTCAATCATCACAGCAAAGTTATGTCATTTTAGGAAAGGTTTCTGTGAATGATATGTTTCAGAGGCACTGGTGAAATCCCACCCATCTGGAAGTCCACATGCTTAAGCAATATGAACTCAGTCTGTATCAGTCAACCAGTGCTTTGTAACCTGATTTGAAAAGTCCTATATAAATACAGGTATTATTATTATTATTATTCAGTCAGTGGATTTTTTTTCTCCTGCTGTTTCCCTCTAGTCACTAGTGTGACCAGGCACACGTCTACTCACTTCAAAGGTTTCCACTAAGATGGTCCTGGTGACAAACGGTCGTAGCGGAGTCGGGAACTTGACATAATCCACATTGCGGAAGTTCTCCCTGAACCGCTCGATGTTCCTGGCCTCAAAGCGGAGGTCAATCTAAAATGAAAGTCAATTAAACAAACACAATTTTTTTATTCAGTTCTCACATCCAGCTCCTTGTTTCTGAGGTAGAGTCTAATTTGAAGATAATTGCCAATGTCCCCTCCTTCCTCTTTTGTTTGTCATATTGCAAATGTAATGTGATTTGTCTTACATGTAGGCAACTTAAGATTTTGTTTTTTGACTGGGAGAAATATAGCCATGTAAATGTGTAGAAGGATGTGTAGTTTTGAGTAAACAATTTAATAGTACCTATAAGCAACATACCTATGTGTTCACTTACAGTAATATGTAGGCTAATCTTTGACCAATTTATCATTTAACTTATCTCTTATTTCTGTCACACAAACACAAAAACTCACATCATCACAATTAGTCCAGTTGCCTATTTTTTCGCAATAAATGAAAAAAGATGAGTATAAGTAAATGGTGAGATATTTTTAAAAACTATTTAATTCATTAAAGAAAAGAGAGGAAAAAAAAAAGAAAACAGCTTTTCTCTGGTTGTTGTGACCGTGACCGAATCTCGTCTTATATTGAGGTGATTGTGTTTGTCTGTTAGAGATGTTTTTATTTCTTTTGTAATTATATTATTATTACTGTTATTATTATTGAAATTAGTTCTTTTTTTACACAGTTGTCACCTCCCCTCCCCCCCCCCCCCCCTTACATGAACAGTGCTGCTCTGTCTGGGCTCTTGATGGTTACATGAACAGTGCTGCTCTGTCTGGGCTCTTGATGGTGATGAAAAACGATCAAAACAGTTTTGCAATAAAGAGTATGTGATGATGATTTTTTTTGCACCAAAAGCTCCTGGTCTCACTCTCAGCCATGCTGACTGTTCTTCCTGATGACATTGACAGAATGGCGTCTCTTGTCTGTGTTTTTCATTGACAGATTTAATAAAATTGTAAATTAATGGTTTTCTGTGGCCTTGATGTAGTGCTTGCCATATTTTCCACAGTGTATGGCCCAGCTAAAACCTTCAAGTCACATCAATCAACCTCATTGAAAGGCTTATTATACAACTTACTACTGGTCACCAAAGGGAACAGAAGAAATGATCAATTACTATAGATCCAATTTTTATTGATATGTATAATTAAGATAAATTCTACACTTCAATTAATTATACATATTATGTAGAATTATTTTTTTCTGGAAAGTAAAAAGACAGGTCAATTGTGAATACATTAGGCAAAGACTTCACAATGTCAATCAAGTGTTTTAAGAACAAGTGCTAGCTTATTATGACTCACACTAAAAGCAAATATGGTAAATGGCCTGCATTTATATAGCGCTTTTATCCAAAGCGCTTTACAATGAGTAGGTACATTCACACACACATTTATACACCGATGGCGGCAAGCTTCCACGCAGGGTGCTGCCGCAGCCATTGGGAGCAATTTGGGGTTCAGTAACTTGCCCAAGGAGACTTAAGACATGCAGACTGGAGGAGGCTGGGATCGAACCACCGACCTCTTTTATCCAAAGCGATTGGTGGACGATCCGCTCTACCTCCTGAGCTACAGCCGCCCAAATATATATATATGCCATCAGACAACATGATCTAATCTGCAATAAAACAAGTGGTGAAAGACATCCTGAGATCATTATTAGTCATTAAAAACATGCATCGGAAATGTGTGGTATGACGTCCAAAAATATTTGAATATTTCTCAGCCTCTTTATCACATTTCAGTAAGATTTGGGGCAATACTGAGTTTAAACCTGGAAGAGCAGATGGGGGTTTCAGAGAAGAAGCAGAGAAGGGATTGAGGATAATTGGTGATCTATACAAAGAAAGAGGGGAAGGTTATGTCGTTTCAGGGGATCGCAGAAAAATGTGTTATACCAAGAAAACAATTCTTTAAATACGCAACTTTATCTACGCAAGTTAATACCGAAAATATGACATTCCGCCCCTCTCCTCACTGGAGGAATGATCATATTTGGGAATGCAGGAAAATAATGGATTTCTGGAAAGAAGAAAGACGTGATGGATCAAATCACCTCTGTAGAGATCCCTCTCCATCCTAAGATTTTCATTTGACACTGGTACCTCACCTCTGTAGAGATCCCTCTCCATCCTAAGATTTTCATTTGACACTGGTACCCTTCAAAATGAAACCTAAGGACCTAAGAAGGAATATACACTTACAGACGTGTGTATCTTGTAAGACAAACGGCTTATTGCTCTTCATTGGAAGAAAACAAATAGACCCAAGTATTAAAGAATGGACCAATGAAATTGCATCATGTATGGTATTAGAATAGATAACTTATATATTGAGAAACAGCTCAAATGTGTTTGAGGAAATCTGGAAAGCTTTTACTACATTCATTAGAAATGCAAGTGTTAAGACATTCTAACATAAGGTAATAATCTTATCACTTCAAAATGTTTGTCCGTTTTTGTTTTATACTGTTATACTATGTGTGTGCGTGTGTGTGTGTGTGTGTGTGTGTGTGTGTGTGTGTGTGTGTGTGTGTGTGTGTGTGTGTGTGTGTGTGTGTGTGTGTGTGTGTGTGTGTTTAAGTGAAATATGTCATCCATTTGTTAGTATTAGTGTTATGTTTTGTTATTGTATTGTTTTGGGGGTTGGCGGGGTGGGGGGACTTTTGAGTATAATTGTGAAATAAACTATAAAAAATTGTTTACAAAAAAAACATGCCTCAGAGCATCAACTAGGGATTGTCATCATAGTTTAGATATATATTATTTTTGATAAGGGATAAGGCAAAAAACTTACAGCCAGGCGATTACAATGGGTGGACTTTTCATACTTCAACCAGACAGTGGATGATACAATTTTAAAGTAAGACCGTTCAAAGTTAAAATCGCCACCGGTGTAAATTCAACAAGGTATTTATGGCATCAACACAAGATTAAATGTAGCAACGGAAGAAACCGTCTTGATCAGTGTCTGTGAGCATACCTCTGCGTGTGTGCGTCTGTGTGTGTGTGTGTGTGTGTGTGTGTGTGTGTGTGTGTGTGTGCGTCTGTGTGTGCGCGCGTGCGTGTGTGTGTGTGTGTGTGTGTGTGTGTGCGTGTGTGCGTGTGTGTGTGTGCGTGTGTGTGTGCGTGTGTGTGTGCGTGCGTGTGTGTCAGAGTAGTGATGCACAGTTCTTGAGCAGCAGTGGCTTGGTGAGCTGCAGCATGTCCAGGTTGGGATCCAGAGACCTGCCCAGGCCCTCCAGCACCATGATGGCAAACACAACGGACGCAAAGTTACTCTCCAGCTTCACCTGAAGAACAAACAACATGAACAACATCAAAAAATGCTGCATCCAGGCAGGGAAACTGCCATCTAAATATCTTAAACAACAGAACATGAACAAACTGCTGCTACGTTGGTTACGGCCGGCCTGATGTTTTACCTTGTGTGTGATGAGCAGGCCAAAGACTCTGGAGAGCAGGTCACCCACTTGCATCTGTAAGTGCAAAGAAAAATTCAATCAAAACACATCTGAACAACAACCAGGGCATGAAACTTCACTTTCTTTGTAGTGGCTAACGTTTCCCAAAATTCACTGGCTCCTTCACCAGCCAACATGTTATTTTGAATAGACTAGTAATTGATGTATGGTTGCCTGCCAAATTGGCTAGTAGAGAAGACCAACTTGCCAGCCGCAGCAGAAAAGTGCCTACATTACACTAGTGATTAATTAGTGTTAATTTCCCTCTCTGACAACAGCCCTTCTGTTTGCATAATATAAATTATGCATATATCACTTCTTTTTCTGAATTAGAATGGATGGATATTTTTTAAGACTACTGCAAGCCTATGAGAATGAGTATTAAATAAAATAAAATACTCTTAACAGGGACACTGAGAACAATCAGGAAACCAAGCAAAGGTGTTAACTAATAGCATTCAGGCAGCAATGTATGATTTTAGATTCCAAATTCCAATAATCATAGCATGAACTATTCAAACATTTGTCCACCAGGATTTGATGTAGGTGGTACCAAAACTGCAGTAAATAAATGTTGTTCCTCAAATAAATATCGATAAGCACGATTAAGATTCACAATCACAATATCGAACAAAATCACAGTGACTACCATTTTAGCCGTCATTGTCCAGCGACATCTAGTCACAACACAGACAAAAGAAAGCAGAGATCTAGGTCAGTACCTTTCCCAGGGTGAGGGTGTTGCTGAGGGCATGGTCCACCAGCTGTGCCATCTCTCTCTTGAAGCGCGGCACGTCTTGGCACTCGTTGGCCCTGGCATAATGCAGGATCAACTCTGCTACCCGCTCCCCCTGAAGAAAACAGCAGTCAGTCAGAGAGTCGCACCACTTCCATGACATAAAAATGTTATTCCTTCCTGGTTTGTTGATGTGTTTATTAAGTTCTGAAGCAGTTTAACAGGCAGGTTTCCACTGCAGTTGAGTTCGCTGTGGAGAAGTAGCCATGCAATGGAGAAAAAGAGCTGAAGCCAAGCCACTGCTCCTGGCCTGCCCCCCGGAGGAAAGGACAAAGCCAGGATGGGTTAAATGCAGAGGACACATTTCACCGGCCACCGTCAGCATGTGTGTGTTTGTGGCCCTCCGTGCATGTGTTGATGTGTGTATCGTGTGACAATAAAGACGGGCTTGTCCGTCTGAAATCGTGTTTTTTAATCGTGTTTTTTTAATCGTAATGCCATGAATGTGTGAAATAAGGAAATACATTCCGCCATATTCCTGTTAAGTAAAAGTTGCTGATATTCCCCAACTTCCACAGAGAGTTTAGAAATGTCCCGGTCTGGAAAACACCTCTCAAAATTCCATTAAACTGTATTCCATAAATTTCATGACCGGTGTATCTTTTCACTTCATCTCTTTTCACTTGCAGGGTCACCTGCAGAACAGTGCCCCTGTAGGTAGCTGGTGGGAATGCAGGAGCATGGTTGCTAAGCTCGCTTTTCAAGGACAATCTTAGGGCATGTAAATTGGTTGAGGTCAGAGCACAGTCGTCTTTTGTCTTATTCTCTAAGACAAGAAGTAAAGCTATGTTTTGTGAGAAGTTTGTTGTTGTGTTTTATCTCTATTGCAGTAGGTCAACTGGAGTACAAAACAATTTCTCTTAAAATTACAAGTATTATAAGTATTATAATATGCTCCATGCATTGCAGAGCTGTAGCAAGCATAACAGAATTTATTGCGTCCTAATTTGACAGACAAATTCTACAAATTCTTCTAACAAATGCTAACAGTCAGCTTGCTGCCACCCTCAAAAATGACAAACTACCGTAAGACATTTTTGGAAGGGTTGAATAAATCCTTAGTGAGGCTTGTCAGATTTCAGTCTGTGCCTACAAAGAGTTAACCTTCAACAGGAAATACGAGGGGAGCAACTGGAGGGAGGAGCTCTCAGAGTCATTTCACTGAAATGAAACTAAACCTGTTTCACACGGAGACTTCAGCTCTCTAACTATTTGAGATTTTCTACAGATAGAGAGCACAGCACAGGTGAGCACAGCACAGGTGAGCACAGCACAGGTGAGCACAGCACAGGTGAGCACAGCACAGGTGAGTTCAGCACAGGTGAGCTCAGCATTCCCAGCTGTTAATTCATTACATACATTTTGTTCTGATCTCACTGAAATGACTCAACTCTATTGCTTGTTGTGAAATTGCTCACTCGTCTTGAGACTCCTTCCAAGCATGGTGCACTATCCATTTCAGTCCGGCTGTATTTTGTAGGTTTTGTTGTTGCTTTTACATTTACATTGTGACCATTGAGCTGATGCTGTGGTGAAGACTCAGTGTGACTAATCAAAGTTTTGTCATAAAAAAGCCTCTCATATCCACCTTATTTTTGAATGCCCCACTGTAAAAAAGAATCGTGGGTACAAGGTCCGGTTTAACGTGACGTATTGTTGCAGCTTGCCATTTCCTTTGTTATACTCTGGCTGCAGACCCGAATTATAAACCGGAAGCTGGAGCACGTTATAAAAGTTATAAATATAGTCACGTTATAAACAACTAACCAACGCTGGAGGTCCGTATGGAAACTCGAAATGTGTGTTACTCGAAATGGTTAAAAGTTAAATCAATTTGGTGGCGTTTTACTGCCATGTAACATAGCTAGCTAGCCGCTAACATTAGCCACAGTTAGTAGCCGACTACCCACAATGCATTACGTTATCCCAGCACCCGAACACACACGGCTGTAGAGCAGAATGTCTCTGCTGTAAAAGGGTAAAATCCTCATAGACGTTTTTTTTGTCAAGTTAAAACCATAGACTGTAAGTCTATTACACCGGAAGCGGAAGAGGCACCCATCAGGCATCATGGCAGCTAGAAATAAGGTGGATAGGTACACCCCATTAAAAAAACATCTTTTCCATCCTCCCCTCCCTGCCCCCTCTGGTTCTGCAGACATGGCTTCCGCTAGCACTTCCCTGTCTGAAGACCAGTTCATCTGCCCAATCTGTCTGGATGTCTTCAGTCAGCCTGTTGCTATTCCATGTGGACACAACTTCTGCAAGGCCTGCATCAGTAAATACTGGGCCAGCAACGACCTCTGTCACTGTCCAATGTGTCAAAAGTATTTTGAGGCGAGACCGGTATTTGTCAATACCTTGATCTCCGAGATGGCTGCCCAGTTCAAGAAGTCAACCGAGCTGAATCCTCCCAGCAGCGAGTGCGACAGCCTCCAACAAGACAGCGCCGGGCCAGCGGAGGAGGTGTCCTGTGACGCCTGCATCGGTACCAAGCTTAAAGCCGTGAAGTCCTGCTTGGTGTGTCTGGCATCTTACTGCGAGACTCACCTGGAGCCTCACCAGAAGGCCGCAGCGTTCATGAAACACAAGCTGATCGAGCCCGAGGAGAACCTGGGGGACAGGCTGTGTAAGACACATAACAAGATGCTGGAGCTCTTCTGTAGGCGTGACCAGGCGTGTGTTTGTGTCATGTGCCTGCAGATGGATCATAAAGGTCACGATGTGGTCCTTTTAGAGGACGAGTATAAAGAGAAGCAAGATCAGTTGTTCAGTGGAAAGACTGACGTACAGCAGAAGGTCAAAGAGCGACAGCAGAAGATCCAGCAGATCAGACAGTCTGTAAAGCAGAATGTTACAGTGCTAGATGCAGAGATAGCAACGGGTGTTCAGGTCTTCGCTGCGCTGGTCACCTCCGTTCAAAGAAACCAAGTGGATTTCATGGAGGCGATGGAGCTGAGAAAGAGAGCGGTCGAGCAACAGGCCCAAGCATTCATCCAAGAGCTGGAGCGGGAAATCTCTGGGCTCCAGGAGAGAAGCGGTGAGCTGCAGCATCTCTCGCTCACTGAAGACCACCTCCGGTTTCTTCAGAGCTTTCCATCCACCTCCAAACCTCCGCAGGTCACAGACTGGAGTGAGGTGAATGTCTGCAGTGATGCGAGCACGGGGGCCGTCCGCACCGCTGTGGCTCTGCTGGAGGCAAAGCTAGATGAAGACATGGAGCAGATGCCTGAGGTGAAGCTGAAGAGGGTCCAGCAGAAGTATGCGGTGGATGTGACTCTGGATCCTGAGACAACTCATCCTGACCTCACCCTATCCGAGGACGGGAAACAAGTGAGATTTGGAGAGCTAAGAAAGATACTTCCATCCAACCCGAAGAGATTTGATAATGTTCGTGCTGTCCTGGGAAAAGAGGGCTTCTCCTCAGGAAGGTTTTATTTTGAGGTTCAGGTTAAAGGGAATCCTAACTGGAGCTTAGGAGTGGCAAGAGAGTCCATCTGCAGGAAAGGTGAGGGTGACCCTCAATTCTGGTTGTTGCGGTTGAGGAAGGGCAAAAACTACTCAGCAAGGGATGCCTCTATTATTGCCCTGTGCCTGAGAATGAAGCCCCAGAAGATTGGGGTGTTTGTGGATTATGAAGAAGGTCAGATCTCCTTTTATGATGTGGAAACAAGGTCTCTTCTCCACCTTTTCGAGGGCTGCTACTTTGCTGAGAAACTCTATCCAATGTTTGTCTCCTGCAGTGCTGCTAATGATAAAAACACTGCTCCTCTGATCATCACCTCTGTTTATTAAAAGTGTGCAACTTTTTCCTCTGTATCCATTATATCATAAAGTGGTGTAGTTTAGCATTGCAATTCCGCAAATGTTGCAATACAAGAGGTTTTACTTTCATTAGATTTTTTTTTCTTTGGGTATGAAAAGGTTATCTACTGTATATCGTCAGGGCAAAATATGTATATTTCAACATTTATGTAAACCTTGTGAAATTATTTCCTTGCATTTATCAACCATAGTCAAATGTTCTTCTTTCATGTGTATCAATCAATTTTGCAATTTGTATCACAGCATTCAAAATGTAAACAATGATACTGTAAATTCTGGTTGAATGTATCTCAACATATATTGACAACACAATGTTTAAGCAGGTGTGTTGGTCAAAACGTCATGTGGTGGAATTCAGATTTGATCATTTTGGTGATGTAGTGTGCCTTTCCCTGTGAAAATATGTAGTGAATGTGGGCCTGAGTATCCAGACTGCTTCCCTAACCCAAGTTTAGTCTGGACACTTTATGTACAGTATGCAGCCACCCTTTCCCTCCTCACCTGCCGTAGCACCACAGCGGTAAAGACGGCCTTGAAGTTGGCCAGATCACAGCTGGGCCACGATGCCAGCGTCCAGCAGCACCAGCTGCAGACGGGACGGGTCCGGCCTGACGCTGACCACCACGGTGTCCCACAGGTCAGTGAGGGTGGTCTTACCATGGGACTCCCCTGGGACACCAGCACTATCACTATCACAATGTTGGACCAGGATGTTTCCCGGGTGGAGATCCCCATGGACAAAGTTGTCCACAAATACCTGAAATATAGATGGAGAGAGAGTGACAATGTAGGAATGATACTGTAGACATGAAGTGAACACTGTACATCTGGTCAAATGATAACACACAGCCAGACACATAGGTAAGTGTAGTCAAACAGTCACATACTACACAAACGTGTAGTCACACTTTTCTTTCTCTCTCACACTTACACATTTTTGATAAGGAAATTTTTGTTTTAGCCAGATCTATAGAAAATGCCTGGCGACTAAGACAGGGAACATTGTACCCAGTATAATTGTTTTTGGAAAGTGAATGTCTCAATGAAATGCTTTATTTTATTTTATTTTCTTTTCTTTATTCTGTATAAAGGTATATTATGATTTGTTGTGTGGCCATCTTGGCGATTGTAATTATGATATAGTGTCTTGTAAGCCCATATGGGCTGGGCACCCAGGTGCATGACACTTAAATAAAAATATCAATCAATCAATCAATCAATCATACACAAAAATAGCAGACATACACACAAACACAGAAGGAGACAGACAGACAGGATGAAAGAGAGAAAGGTTCTGATAAGAGAAGCCATAGACCAGATCTGGGCAACTTGCGGCCCACGGGCCACATGCGGCCCGCGCTGGAATTTGAAAGGAAAAAATAAAATAAAAAATGTACAGTGCACCTGAACGCAACATGCAAGATACCCGCTGAATAAGTGTCCAAATGTTCATGTCATTCTGGCCAATAATCTTTATGACTAAAAGGCTCAAAGTAATCTCATGTGTAAGAAATGACTGTTCTGCATTGAAGTAAAAATGTAAATAATTAACTTGTTGGTTTTGGATTTTTTTTTAGCTTCAAGAGTGCATTTTTGTTCGTATGACCCTCAACACAGGCTTTGAGAATCCCGGGCCACTTACTGATACTTGTGCTTAAATTAACCCACTCGTAAAAAAGTTCAAAAAAGTTAATTTCAAGCCCTGCAGGGAGAGCAGGCGGTGATATAGGAGTGAGTGAGAAAAGGATCAAATATTGGTGTTTAAGACCGAATGATGACATCACAACTGTTAATTTAAAATGAGTTATTCCTCTAAACCTGAATTCAAATGCCCCAAATCTTTTCGCGCCGTTCGGCCCTCAACCCTCAGCAAAATCTGGCCCTCTGGTAGCGAGGAGGACATTTCTTTGTGGTCCCGTCTATCATCAAAGTTCCTGGGTTACGGCATGACAATATTTTTTCGGCCCCCGGCAACAATCTGGGTTTCTCATGTGGCCCCCCATGAAAAATAATTGCCCATAGACCAATCCCACAGGGTATGACATCACAGTGATGGTAATGATTCACCAGATGGAACCGATGGCCAATCAGATAACACATCTCACCATCTTTAGCAGGGTGTCGACTACCATCCTGGCTATTCTCTGTTTCACCTCCGGAGGCACCTCAGACCGCAGGTAGTTGGAGATGTGCTCACTCTCCTAACAAAAAAGACATGGCTGTCACAATTCACACAGTTGAAAAAAAAATGCTTGCCTCATTTAAGACGAATGTAAAGGATATTATAGTAATTCAACCAGAGTGATGCATATAGCATAATACATCATAGCTGAGGTGTCAGATGGGGGGATTTTGCTATATAAGACAATACAATGAGCGCCAGAAGAACGTGTCAATCACAGCAAAGTTATGTCATTTTAGGAAAGGTTTCTGTGAATAATATGTTTCAGAGGCACTGGTGAAATCCCACCCATCTGGAAGTCCACATGCTCAGTCTGTATGAGCTCAGTCTGTATCAGTCAACCAGTGCTTTTCAAGATTCAAGATTCAAGATTTTTTATTGTCACTCCGTAGTAAAAGTATCACGTGTGAAATTATTGTGCTGTGAACTCCGTTTACAACATAGTAGTACAAAATAACAGGGCATATGGGTGCAGGAAAACAAGAGACACAACAATGAATTGTAACCTGATTTGAAAAGTGCTATATAAATAAAGGTATTATTATTATTATTATTATTATTATTATTATTATTATTATTATTATTATTATTCAGTCAGTGGATTTTTTCTCCTGTTGTTTCCCTCTAGTGTGACCAGGCACACATCTACTCACTTCAAAGGTTTCCACTAAGATGGTCCTGGTGACAAACAGTCGTAGCGGAGTCGGGAACTTGACATAATCCACATTGCGGAAGTTCTCCCTGAACCGCTCGATGTTCCTGGCCTCAAAGCGGAGGTCAATCTAAAATGAAAGTCAATTAAACAAACACGATTTTTTTATTCCGTTCTCACATCCAGCTCCTTGTTTCTGAGGTAGAGTCTAATTTGAAGATAATTGCCAATGTCCTCTCCTTCCTCTTTTGTTTGTCATATTGCAAATGTAATGTGATTTGTCTTACATGTAGGCACCTTAAGATTTTGTTTTTTGACTGGGAGAAATATAGCCATGTAAATGTGTAGAAGGATGTGTAGTTTTGAGTAAAAAATTGAATAGTACCTATAAGCAACATACCTATGTGTTCACTTACAGTAATATGTAACCTTTGACCAATTTATCATTTAACTTATCTCGTATTTCTGTCACACAAACACAAAAACTCACATCATCACAATTAGTCCAGTTGCCTATTTTTTTCACAATAAATGAAAAAAGATGAGTATAAGTAAATGGTGAGATATTTTTAAAAACTATTTAATTCATTAAAGAAAAGAGGGGAAAAAAAAGAAAACAGCTTTTCTCTGGCTGTTGTGACCATGACCGAATCTCGTCTTATATTGAGGTGATTGTGTTTGTCTGTTAGAGATGTTTTTATTTCTTTTGTAATTATATTATTATTACTGTTATTATTATTGAAATTAGTTCTTTTTTTACACAGTTGTCACCTCCCCTTCCCCCCCCCCCTTACATGAACAGTGCTGCTCTGTCTGGGCTCTTGATGGTGATGACCTCTTACATGAACAGTGCTGCTCTGTCTGGGCTCTTGATGGTGATGAAAAACGATCAAAACAGTTTTGCAATAAAGAGTATGTGATGATGAATTTTTTTGCACCAAAAGCTCCTGATCTCACTCTCAGCCATGCTGACTGTTCTTCCTGATGACATTGACAGAATGGCGTCTCTTGTCTGTGTTTTTCATTGACAGATTTAATAAAATTGTAAATTAATGGTTTTCTGTGGCCTTGATGTAGTGCTTGCCAAATTTTCCACAGTGTATGGCCCAGCTAAAACCTTCAAGTCACATCAATCAACCTCATTGAAAGGCTTAGTATACAACTTACTACTGGTCACCAAAGGGAACAGAAGAAATGATCAATTACTATAGATTCAATTTTTATTGAGATGTATAATTAAGATAACTTCTACACTTCAATTAATTATACATATTATGTAGAATTAATAGAAGTGTTCCCACTTTTTTTTCTGGAAAGTAAAAAGACATAGGTCAATTGTGAATATATTAGGCAAAGACTTCACAATGTCAATCAAGTGTTGTAAGAACAAGTGCTAGCTTATTATGACTCACACTAAAAGCAAATATGGTAAATGGCCTGCATTTATATAGCGCTTTTATCCAAAGCGCTTTACAATGAGCAGGTACATTCACACACACATTTATACACCGATGGCGGCAAGCTTCCACGCAGGGTGCTGCCGCAGCCATCGGGAGCAATTTGGGGTTCAGTAACTTGCCCAAGGAGACTTAAAGACATGCAGACTGGAGGAGGCTGGGATCGAACCACCGACCTCTTTTATCCAAAGCGATTGGTGGACGATCCGCTCTACCTCCTGAGCTACAGCCGCCCAAATATATATATATGCCATCAGACAACATGATCTAATCTGCAATAAAACAAGTGGTGAAAGACATCCTGAGATCATTATTAGTCATTAAAAACATGCATTGGAAATGTGTGGTATGACGTCCAAAAATATTTGAATATTTCTCAGCCTCTTTATCACATTTCAGTAAGATTTGGGGCAATACTGAGTTTAAACCTGGAAGAGCAGATGGGGGTTTCCGTATATGGGCAGAGAAGGGATTGAGGATAATTGGTGATCTATACAAAGAAAGAGGGGAAGGTTATGTCGTTTCAGGGGGTCGCAGAAAAATGTGTTATACCAAGAAAACAATTCTATAAATACTCGCAATTACGCAACTTTATCTACGTAAGTCAATACCGAAAATATGACATTCCGCCCCTCTCCTCACTGGAGGAATGATCATATTTGGGAATGCAGGAAAATAATGGATTTCTGGAAAGAAGAAAGACGTGATGGATCAAATGACCTCTGTAGAGATCCCTCTCCATCCTAGATCAAATCACCTCTGTAGAGATCCCTCTCCATCCTAAGATTTTCATTTGACACTGGTACCCTTCAAAATGAAACCTAAGGACCTAAGAAGGAATATACACTTACAGACGTGTGTATCTTGCAAGACAAACGGCTTATTGCTCTTCATTGGAAGAAAACAAATAGACCCAAGTATTAAAGAATGGATCAATGAAATTGCATCATGTATGGTAACTTATATATATTGAGAAATAGATCAAATGTGTTTGAGGAAATCTGGAAAGCTTTGACTACATTCATTAGAAATGCAAGTGTTAAGACATTCTAACATAAGGTAATAATCTTATCACTTCAAAATGTTTGTCCATTGTTTTATACTGTTATACTATGTGTGTGTGTTTATGTGAAATATGTCATCCATTTGTTAGTATTAGTGTTATGTTTTGTTATCTTTTTTATACTTTTGAGTATAATTGTGAAAAAAACTAAAACATTGTTTACAAAAAAAAACATGCCTCAGAGCATCAACTAAGGATTGTCGTCGTAGTTTATATATATATTATTTTTGATAAGGGATAAGGCAAAAAACTTACAGCCAGGCGATTACAATGGGTGGACTTTTCATACTTCAACCAGACAGTGGATGATACAATTTGAAAGTAAGACCGTTCAAAGTTAAAATCGCCACCGGTGTAAATTCAACAAGGTATTTATGGCATCAACACAAGATTAAATGTAGCAACGGAAGAAACCGTCTTGATCAGTGTCTGTGAGCATACCTCTGCGTGTGTGCGTCTGTGTGTGTGTGTGTGTGCATGTGTGTGTGTGTGCACGTCTGTGTGTGCGTCTGTGTGTGTGTGTGTGTGTGTGTGTGTGTGTGCGCCTCTGTGTGTGCGTGTGTGTGTGTGTGTGTGTGTGTGTGTGTGTGTGTGTGTGTGTGTGTGCGTGCGTGCGTGTGTGTCAGAGTAGTGATGCACAGTTCTTGAGCAGCAGTGGCTTGGCGAGCTGCAGCATGTCCAGGTTGGGATCCAGAGACCTGCCCAGGCCCTCCAGCACCATGATGGCAAACACAACGGACGCAAAGTTACTCTCCAGCTTCACCTGAAGAACAAACAACATGAACAACATCAAAAAATGCTGCATCCAGGCAGGGAAACTGCCATCTAAATATCTTAAACAACAGAACATGAACAAACTGCTGCTACGTTGGTTACGGCCGGCTTTCAACACATCGATTCTAACTTCCAAAGAACAACAGTTGAAAATTAGCCATCTGGCTAACACTGGCGCACTTACAGAAATGTTCATTAATGTGCATTGTCCCTGAAATAAATGAATAAATCAGTGCCGCAAATACTTTTTACGTTCTCTTTGAATTTCTTGCAGAGGCAGAAAGCTCCCGCACACTGACTTCACTAAAAGCAAGACTTAACGTTTCGGTCAACCAACCTTCATCTGGCATATCTGGCTTTCTGCCTCTTCTACTTGTCCTATTTCTCTGAGGCACCTGATGCACACGGTAGTGCAGAGACCATCTCTTTTTTTACGTTCTACTCTTTGAATTTCTTGGATGTCTCAAAAGAAAATGAACCAGCAGCCTTCTTCACAAAGCAGCAGCCTAGCAAGCCAGATCTCTATCACAGTGCAACAGAGGGAATGGATCTTCTCTTCCCAACTGATTTTCTCCAAGCTGAAACCGTAAAAGAAAAATAGTCTTGCTCACAATAAGACGCAAAACCTCATTGAGTGGTTCACAGAAATAGCTCTCCAGCTCTTTCCCTTGAGAAGATGTGGTTAGGAGCGGGCTAACAGAGCAGTGGCTGAGTGTGAGATGTTGCTTTGAGGCATCAACGGTGAGCTGAAAATCAACGCCTGATGTTTTACCTTGTGTGTGATGAGCAGGCCAAAGAATCTGGAGAGCAGGTCTGATGTTTTACCTTGTGTGTGATGAGCAGGCCAAATACTCTGGAGAGCAGGTCACCCACTTGCATCTGTAAGTGCAAAGAAAAGTTCAATCAAAACACAACATCTGAACAACAACCAGGGCATGAAACTTCACTTTCTTTGTAGTGGCTAACGTTTCCCAAAATTCACTGGGTCCTTCACCAGCCAACAAGTTATTTTGAATAGACTAGCAATTGATGTATGGTTGCCTGCCAAATTGGCTAGTAGAGAAGACCAACTTGCCAGCCGCAGCAGAAAAGTACCTGCATTACACTAGTGATTAATTAGTGTTAATTTCCCTCTCTGACAACAGCCCTTCTGTTTGCATATAATATATAAATTATGCATAATATCACTTCTTTTTCTGAATTAGAATGGGTGGATATTTTTTAAGACTACTGCAAGCCTATGAGAATGAGTATTAAATAAAATAAAATACTCTTAACAGGGACACTGAGAACAATCAGGAAACCAAGCAAAGGTGTTAACTAATAGCATTCAGGCAGCAATGTATGATTTTAGATTCCAAATTCCAATAATCATAGCATGAACTATTCAAACATTTGTCCACCAGGATTTGATGTAGGTGCCAAAAACTGCAGTAAATAAATGTTGTTCCTCAAATAAATATCGATAAGCACGATTAAGATTCACAATCACAATATCGAACAAAATCACAGTGACTACCATTTTAGCCGTCATTGTCCAGCTCTACATCAGCAACATCTAGTCACAACACAGACAAAAGAAAGCAGAGATCTAGGTCAGTACCTTTCCCAGGGTGAGGGTGTTGCTGAGGGCATGGTCCACCAGCTGTGCCATCTCTCTCTTGAAGCGCGGCACGTCTTGGCACTCGTTGGCCCTGGCATAATGCAGGATCAACTCTGCCACCCGCTCCCCCTGAAGAAAACAGTCAGTCAGAGAGTCGCACCACTTCCATGACATAAAAATGTTATTCCTTCCTGGTTTGTTGATGTGTTTATTAAGTTCTGAAGCAGTTTAACTGGCAGGTTTCCACTGTTGATGTGTATATTAAGTTCTGAAGCAGTTTAACAGGCAGGTTTCCACTGCAGTTGAATTCACTGTGGAGAAGTAGCCATGCAATGGAGAAAAAGAGCTGAAGCCAACCATCTAATCTAATGCCATGAATGTGTGAAATAAGGAAATACATTCTGCCATATTCCTGTTAAGTAAAAGTTCCTGATATTCCCCAACTTCCACAGAGAGTTTAGAAATGTCCCGGTCTGGAAAACACCTCTGAAAATTCCATTAAACTGTATTCCATAAATTTCATGACCGGTGTATCTTTTCACTTCATCTCTTTTCACTTGCAGGGTCAGCTGCAGAACAGTGCCCCTGTAGGTAGCTGGTGGGAATTCAGGTGCATGGTTGCTAAGCTCGCTTTTCAAGGACAATCTTAGGGCATGTAAATTGGTTGAGGTAAGAGCACAGTCGTCTTTCGTCTTATTCTCCAAGACAAGAAGTAAAGCTATGTTTTGTGGGAAGTTTGTTGTTGTGTTTTATCTCTATTGTAGTAGGTCAACTGGAGTACAAAACGAAGTATTATATTCAGTGTTGGGGGTAACTCATTACAAAAGTAACATATTACATGTAATATATTACTTTTAGCAGTAACTCAGTAATATAACTTATTATTTATAGGATTTCAGTAATATTATACCAGTTACTTTGTCAAGTAACTCAAGTTACAAATTGAGTTACATTTTATTAAATCAAAGCACATATTAAAAAAAAAGATACAATACTTTCCTAATCAAACTGTGTGTTTTTATGCAAATAACCACTACAGATGACAATAACAAAGGAAAAGAATAACATTTAGAATTTTGGATTGTTTACACTGACTTCAAGGCGGTTTAAATAATTTTTCCGGATGGTTCCGTGGCGGCGATGTCATTCTGCTGCTGCTGTTGTTTTGTTAAAAGTAATGCAAAAGTAGTGTAATAATAAGTAATGAGTTACTCTACACAGAAAGTAATATTGTAAAGTAACTTATTACTTTCAAATGAAAGTAACTAGTAATATGTAGTATATTACATTTTGAAAGTAACTTGCCCAACACTGATTATATTATAAGTATTATAAATTATAAGTGCTCCATGCATTGCAGAGCTGTAGCAAGCATAACATAATTTATTGCGTCCTAATTTGACAGACAAATTCTACAAATTCTTCTAACAAATGCTAACAGTCAGCTTGCTGCCACCCTCAGAAATGACAAACTACCGTAACACATTTTTGGAAGGGTTGAATAAATCCTTAGTGAGGCTTGTCAGATTTCAGTCTGTGTCTACAAAGAGTTAACCTTCAACAGGAAATACGAGGGGAGCAATTGGAGGGAGGAGCTCTCAGAGTCATTTCACTGAAATGAAACTAAACCTGTTTCACACGGAGACTTCAGCTCTCTAACTATTTGAGATTTTCTACAGAAAGAGAGCACAGCACAGGTGAGCACAGCACAGGTGAGCACAGCACAGGTGAGTTCAGCATTCCCAGCTGTTGATTCATTACATACATTTTGTTCTGATCTCACTGAAATGACTCAACTCTATTGCTCGTTATGAAATTGCTCACTCGTCTTGAGACTCCTTCCAAGCATGGTGCACTATCCATTTCAGTCCAGCTGTATTTTGTAGGTTTTGTTGTTGCTTTTACATTTTACATGGTGACCATTGAGCTGATGCTGTGGTGAAGACTCAGAGTGACTTATAATCAAAGTCTTGTCATAAAAAAATCCATAGGTATTTGTCATAGGTACACCCCATTAAAGAAAACATATTTTTCCTCCCCTCCCTGCCCCCTCTGGTTCTGCAGACATGGCTTCCGCTAGCACTTCCCTGTCTGAAGACCAGTTCATCTGCCCAATCTGTCTGGATGTCTTCAGTCAGCCTGTTACTATTCCATGTGGACACAACTTCTGCAAGGCCTGCATCAGTAAATACTGGGCCAGCAAAGACCTCTGTCACTGTCCAATGTGTCAAAAGTCTTTTGAGGCGAGACCGGATCTCTTTGTCAACACCTTGATCTCCGAGATGGCTGCCCAGTTCAAGAAGTCAACCGAGCTGAATCCTCCCAGCAGCGAGTGCGACAGCCTCCAACAAGACAGCGGCGGGCCAGCGGAGGTGTCCTGTGACACCTGCATCGGTATCAAGCTTAAAGCCGTGAAATCCTGCTTGGTGTGTCTGGCATCTTACTGCGAGACTCACCTGGAGCCTCACCAGAATGCCGCAGCGTTCATGACACACAAGCTGATCGAGCCCGAGGAGAACCTGTTGGACAGGCTGTGTAAGACACATAACAAGATGCTGGAGCACTTCTGTAGGCGTGACCAGGCGTGTGTTTGTGTCATGTGCCTGCAGATGGACCATAAAGGTCACGATGTGGTCATTTTAGAGGACGAGTATAAAGAGAAGCAAGATCAGTTGTCCAGTGGAAAGACTGACGTACAGCAAAAGGTCAAAGAGCGACAGCAGAAGATCCAGCAGATCAGACAGTCTGCAGAGCAGAATGTTACAGTGCTAGATGCAGAGATAGCAACGGGTGTTCAGGTCTTCGCTGCGCTGGTCACCTCCGTTCAAAGAAACCAAGCAGATTTCATGGAGGCGATGGAGCTGAGAAAGAGAGCGGTCGAGCAACAGGCCCAACGATTCATCCAAGAGCTGGAGCGGGAAATCTCTGGGCTCCAGAAGAGAAGCGGTGAGCTGCAGCATCTCTCGCTCACTGAAGACCACCTCCGGTTTCTTCAGAGCTTTCCATCCACCTCCAACCCTCCGCAGGTCACAGACTGGAGTGAGGTGAATGTCTGCAGTGATGCGAGCACGGGGGCCGTCCGCACCGCTGTGGCTCTGCTGGAGGCAAAGCTAGATGAAGACATGGAGCAGATGCCTGAGGTGAAGCTGAAGAGGGTCCAGCAGAAGTATGAGGTGTATGTGACTCTGGATCCTGAGACGAATCATCCTAGCCTCACCCTATCCGAGGACGGGAAACAAGTGAGACATGGAGAGCTAAGAAAAAAACTTCCTTACAACCCGAAGAGATTCGATGATGGATGTGTTGTCCTGGGAAAAGAGGGCTTCTCCTCAGGAAGGTTTTATTTTGAGGTTCAGGTTAAAGGGAATACTAACTGGAGCTTAGGAGTGGCAAGAGAGTCCATCTGCAGGAAAGGTGAGCTTGACCCTCAATTCTGGTTGTTGCGGTTGAAGGAGGGGAAAAACTACTCAGCAAGGGAGAATGCCTCTATTATTGCCCTGTGCCTGAGAATGAAGCCCCAGAAGATTGGGGTGTTTGTGGATTATGAAGGAGGTCAGATCTCCTTTTATGATGTGGAAACAAGGTCTCTTCTCCACCTTTTCGAGGGCTGCACCTTTGCTGAGAAACTCTATCCAATGTTTTGCCCCTACAGTGCTGCTAATGATAAAAACGCTGCTCCTCTGGTGCTAAAATAGCCTGCATTTATGTAACGCTTAAGCGCTTTACAATCAGTAGGTACATTCACCCACCAATGGCGGCAGGCTGCCACGCAGGGTGCTGGCACACCATCAGGAGCAATTTGGGGATCAGTGTCTTGCCCAAGGACACTTCGACATGTGGACTGGAGGAGCCGGGAATCGAACCACCGACCTTCTGATTGGTTGGACGACCCGCTCTACCTCCTGAGCCACAGCCACAGCCTGCGCTCTGATCATCACCTCTGTTTATTAAAAGTGTGCAACTTTTTCCTCTGTATCCATTATATCATAAAGTGGTGTAGTTTAGCATTGCAATTCCGCAAATGTTGCAATACAAGAGGTTTTACTTTGTTTCAAAAAAAAATCTTTGGGTATGAAAAGGTTATCTATATCTTCAGGCAAAATGTGTATATTTCAACATTTTATGTAAACCTTGTGAAATTATTTCCTTGCATTTATCAACCATAGTCAAATGTTCTTCTTTCATGTGTATCAATCAATTTTGCAATTTGTATCACAGCATTCAAAATGTAAACAATAATATATTCTGGTTGAATGTATCTCAACATAT
Organism: Poromitra crassiceps; assembly: GCF_964638095.1. Taxonomy (NCBI): domain Eukaryota; kingdom Metazoa; phylum Chordata; class Actinopteri; order Beryciformes; family Melamphaidae; genus Poromitra; species Poromitra crassiceps. Next base: position 14,019,297 of record NC_139652.1, read on the forward strand.
ATTGACAACACAATGTTTAAGCAGGTGTGTTGGTCAAAACGTCATGTGGTGGAATTCAGATTTGATCATTTTGGTGATTTAGTGTGCCGTTCCCTGTGAAAACATGTAGTGAATGTGGGCCTGAGTATCCAGACTGCTTCCCTAAGCCAAGTTTAGTCTGGACACTTTATGTACAGTATGCAGCCACCCTTTCCCTCCTCACCTGCCGTAGCACCACAGCGGTAAAGACGGCCTTGAAGTTGGCCAGATCATGGTCACTGAGCTGGGCCACGATGCCAGCGTCCAGCAGCACCAGCTGCAGACGGGACGGGTCCGGCCTGACGCTGACCACCACGGTGTCCCACAGGTCAGTGAGGGTGGTCTTACCATGGGACTCCCCTGAGACACCAGCACTATCACTATCACAATGTTGGACCAGGATGTTTCCCGGGTGGAGATCCCCATGGACAAAGTTGTCCACAAATACCTGAAATATAGATGGAGAGAGAGTGACAATGTAGGAATGATACTGTAGACATGAAGTGAACACTGTCCATCTGGTCAAATGATAACACACAGCCAGACACATAGGTAAGTGTAGTCAAACAGTCGCATACTACACAAACGTGTAGTCACACTTTTCTTTCTCTCTCACACTTACACATTTTTGATAAGGAAATTTTTGTTTTAGCCAGATTTATAGAAAATGCCTGGCGACTAAGACAGGGAACATTGTACCCAGTATAATTGTTTTTGGAAAGTGAATGTCTCAATGAAATGCTTTATTTTATTTTATTTTATTTTAACAATCAATCAATCAATCATACACAAAAATAGCAGACATACACACAAACACAGAAGGAGACAGACAGACAGGATGAAAGAGAGAAAGGTTCTGATAAGAGAAGCCATAGACCAGATCTGGGCAACTTGCGGCCCACGGGCCACATGCGGCCCGCGCTGGAATTTGAAAGGAAAAAAAAATTAAAAATGTACAGTGCACCTGAACGCAACATGCAAGATACCCGCTGAATAAGTGTCCAAATGTTCATGTCATTCTGGCCAATAATCTTTATCACTAAAAGGCTAAAAGTAATCTCATGTGTAAGAAATTACTGTTCTGCATTGAAGTAAAAATGTAAATAATTAACTTGTTGGTTTTGGATTTTTTTTTAGCTTCAAGAGTGCATTTTTGTTCATATGACCCTCAACACAGGCTTTGAGAATCCCGGGCCACTTACTGACACTTGTGCTTAAATTAACCCACTCATAAAAAAAGTTCAAAAAAGTTAATTTTAAGCCCTGCAGGGAGAGCAGGTGGTGATATAGGAGTGAGTGAGAAAAGGATCAAATATTGGTGTTTAAGACTGAATGATGACATCACAACTGTTAATTTAAAATGAGTTATTCCTCTAAACCTGAATTCAAATGCCCCAAATCTTTTCGCGCCGGCGCCGTTCGGCCCTCAACCCTCAGCAAAATCTGGCCCTCTGGTAGCAAGGAGGACATTTTTTTGTGGTCCCGTCTATCATCATAGTTCATGGGTTACGGCATGACAATATTTGTTCGGCCCCCGGCAACAATCTGGGTTTCTCATGTGGCCCCCCATGAAAAATAATTGCCCACCCCTGCCATAGACCAATCCCACAGGGTATGACATCACAGTGATGTAATGGTTCACCAGATGGAACCGATGGCCAATCAGATAACACATCTCACCATCTTTAGCAGGGTGTCGACTACCATCCTGGCTAGTCTCTGTTTCACCTCCGGAGGCACCTCAGAGCTCAGGTAGTTGGAGATGTGCTCACTCTCCTAACAAAAAAGACATGGCTGTCACAATTCACACAGTTGGAAAATAAATGCTTGCCTCATTTAAGACGAATGTAAAGGATATTAATTCAACCAGAGTGATGCATATAGCATAATACATCATAGCTGAGGTGTCAGATGGGGGGATTTTGTTATATAAGACAATACAATGAGCGCCAGAAGAACGTGTCAATCACAGCAAAGTTATGTCATTTTAGGAAACGTTTCTGTGAATGATATGTTTCAGAGGCACTGGTGAAATCCCACCCATCTGGAAGTCCACATGCTTAAGCAATATGAGCTCAGTCTGGATCAGTCAACCAGTGCTTTGTAACCTGATTTTAAAAGCCCTATATAAATAAATGTATTATTATTATTATTATTATTATTATTATTATTATTATTATTATTATTATTATTATTATTATTATTCAGTCAGTGGATTTTTTCTCTCCTGCTGTTTCCCTCTAGTCACTAGTGTGACCAGGCACACGTCTACTCACTTCAAAGGTTTCCACTAAGATGGTCCTGGTGACAAACGGTCGTAGCGGAGTCGGGAACTTGACATAATCCACATTGCGGAAGTTCTCCCTGAACCGCTCGATGTTCCTGGCCTCAAAGCGGAGGTCAATCTAAAATGAAAGTCAATTAAACAAACACGATTTTTTTATTCAGTTCTCACATCCAGCTCCTTGTTTCTGAGGTAGAGTTGTCTACTTTGATTATAATTGCCAATGTCCCCCCCTTCCTCTTTTGTTTGTCATATTACAAATGTAATGGGATTTGTCTTACATGTAGGCACCTTAAGATTTTGTTTTTTTGACCTGGAGAAATATAGCAATGTAAATGTGTAGAAGGATGCGTAGTTTTGACAAAAAAATGGAATCGTACCTATAAGCAACATACCTACAGTATGTGTTCACTTACAGTAATATGTAACCTTTGACCCATTATTTACACCTTATAAGTGCCTAAAATTCAAGAATACTGAATCTGCTTCACAATGATAAGACTCAACTCTTAATAACGTGTTGACTTCTAGAAGAAGGTGCTCACCTCTTATTACGCATCTCCTTAAAGTGCTAGAATAACCATAATCATAATTGGTTGCTCAGTCTTGTTCATATGACCGCAGCTGTATATTCTATCATTGACAGTGGTGGTGTAGTCAGGAATGTCATACTGAACCGACCTGGATAGCTAGGCTTAGATAGTGAGGTAATATGCAGTTGTGCGGTGGTAGCATGGAGGGGGGTGTTTCCAGGACGCTGGATTACACCGTTAAGCCTTCTTGAGGTGTCGTGGGCCTAACTTAACGAAACATCGGTGAAGGAAGGTGCCCACTTGAAAACCCCAATGACATGCTTCATACTGCTTTTTTTATAGTAACATAACTTGCTGCACAGATATTCAGACATATTCCACTCGGGGGGCGAGTGATGGACAGATAAGCTTACCTCGACCACAGTCCAATTCCATGAAGAGAGCTGCATTTTATAGGTCAATTGTACTTTGGAATAGTCTTCCAAATGAGATTCGCAACACCAGAGAAAAAGCCTGTTTTAAAAGGAAATTTCGACTTCATATACTGTACTTAACACTCAAAATATACAATAACACATTATCTTACATAACAGCTTGATAGTGCTATTTTAATCTGTTGTATTCTTATTGTTGCTTTTTTTTTAATGCAATACTAGAGTTTTGTAAAAAAGATTTTTTTTCAAATTTTTATTAGTTCTTTGTAATACACTGATAACGTTTTATTATTGTATTAAATGTATTTTAATGTCTTGGACCCCAGGAAGACTAGCTGACGTTACGGCGTCAGCTAATGGGGATCCGTTTAAATAAACAAATTAAATAAACAAATTAAACTGCTGTTGGCTAGGGTAGGTAACTGGTGATTTGTGTCTTGTTTATTAGTTTGCTAGCCTGTTAGCTTGTTTTATTCTGGATTGGGCTTCTAAATGTGTTTTTCGGATTTTGGCACAAGGGATAGTAACATCTTGTCCTGTGTATTAATTAATACTATCCGTATTAACATAATCATGAATATTCAACACTAGAAAACTGTGTAATCATACAGATTTTGAGTTCCTTGGCTCCTAATCAGCACACAGATGAAACCTGCCACTCTGGTGTCCTGAGTTTTCTTCCACAGTAGAAAAATGAAATCACCTCAAATGTGAAGTCTTTGAATATGTTGAAGGTCATTCTAAACGTAGCAGGGTGATGAATAGTCCTACCTGTTTGGTCATGAGCTTCTCGAACTCCTCCACTATCTCGGGGAGGCTGAGCCACTTGAGGCCGGGCAGACAGTGCAGCAGCCAGCTGCCCGCTCTCATCAGCAGTAGGTCTATCTCCACCTGACTCCTGATACCTGGGTGCAGCACCTTGAGCACAACACAGACAACCTGTCATATCGCCTGGTAATTATGATACATGATAACGCGATTGCTAAATTTTTACTTTGCTTATACGAACAATATTGCGATATATATTAGTATGTTTCAAAACTGACCCCTGTGACTATTTGTGACCAGCATCGCCCAGCCCCAGTATACCCTGTCTGTTCTGCTCTCTCTCTCTTCTCTTCCTCCCCCCATCCCTTCCCCTGCTCTCTTCCTACCTCTCACCCCCTCCACCTCCTCCATTTCCCTGCTCTCTCCTCCCCCACTTTCTCTCCCCTTCCCCCTGTCTCTCTCTAACATAAAATTGCTCAACCATGTTGTTATTGTTGTGTCAGCTAGATTTGGCTAGACATACAGTATCCTCTGTGATGTCCAACCTCACCAGTAGCGAGGACACTCAAAAGAATGGATAGAAACTCAGGTGCATAAGGCAAAACCAAATAAGCCAGCACACTAAATGTCAATGCCAGTGCGAGAAACACTTTTGACTGAGAAATAAACATAATTCTGCTCTGTTGTCTTTGAATTTGTATTTGTTACATTGTATCGTAGTTGTATCGAATCGTGAAAGCCCATATTGCGTATTGAATCCTAAAGATAAGCATATTGCCCTATCCCTAAAGTAATGCTCCTGTGTGTCTCTCACTCACCTTGATAGCCACAGGTATCATGTGCTCCTTCTCAGTGCTGCTCTCCTCATGCTGGTCCTCTGGGTCGCTCCTCTCCTCCTCGCCCTTCCCCTTCCAGAGGCCCCACAGGGACCTGGCCATGCCTCCTAGCCCCGGGATCTCCCAGGCCTGCAGCTCCAACACATCCTCTCTTTCCATCTCCTCCACCAGCGTCTGGAAGTCTGGGTCCTGCACGCTGTCCACCCTGGCCCAGCCGCGGTACACCTGGGCCACGCAGCCCGAGCCCACCGGCTGCTTGCTCTGGAACACAAACAGCCTCCTCCAGCCCTCCCCGAACGCCCGGCGCAGACACTGCTTGGTGTGCGCCCAGGGGTGAGGCCGCACCTGGACGTGGAGCCTGGAGAACCGGTCGCAGAAGTCCTGGGAGAAGATGTCGCGCCTGGTGCTGGCCCACTGACCCAGCTTGATGAAAGTGACGCCGGATGTCTCGGTCACCCAGAGCAGAGCGTCCAGCCAGCGAGCGGCCCAGCGAGTGGAGAACAGAGCCAGGGGGAAGAGGAGGAGGAGGGGGGCAAATTTGAGGAGCAGCACCAGCGCACGGATGCTGAGGCGGAGGAAAAATATGAGTTTGTGCACCTCGACTTTGGCTAGAGACTTTTTGACCGTGGTCTGGGATGCAAGCTGGGTGGCCTGCTGGCATCGGGCTACACAGAATGTTGCGTTCACTGCACTCCAGCACAGCAGTGTGACTTTAGGTATCTGGGTTATAATCGGGCTTCTTTTTAGTAGACATATCCTGGGATTCTGGAGGGGTCTGATTCTGGCAAAGGAGCCAACTTTGTGAAAAGTGGACCTCAGGTTGAAAAGGACTGCTCTTGCTCCAAATGCCGCCATGGTTGTTGTGTCAAATAGCCGCGGCTCAGTCCGAGCAGAGGAGGAGAGTGGATCCACATGCGCACGTCTTGTATTGTGAAACTGTGTTATGCAAACTCATCATCACCTGTGTGGAAAAGGGTGTCTTTGATCATGACATTATCTGAAAGTCAAAGATAACTCCAACCTCGCTGTGAGGAAGGTGTTGTCTCCCTCCACATACTATGTGCTGGATTATTTAAAGTAGAACCCACTGCAGGTGATCGATCAGAATCACACAGATGTCCCTATGGTTTTATTGGTACAATCTGTCCAGTCTGATGACACAGAGGAACTACCTCAGTGTGGAAGGATTTGTGACATCATCACAGTTGCTTGAGTGACAGTGCCATCACTGATGACATCACAACAGAGTGCTATCACAGATTACATCAGTTCAATCTTAAGAATCTTAAGAGTTGTTACAATGTGTATGACATCATATGAGACACTCGCAATGATCAGTGAGCTCAACTTGACTGGCACCTTGAAAGCGACAGCCTATAGGACTAGAAAGTTAACGTTACCAGTCCATGATTACAACAACAACACACAACACAGCCTTAACGCTACATTTAAACGGCTAATTGCAACGTTGTATTCACTTACGATCACTGCCATGTAATCAACTTTCTTGTAGTATATATTTTTTCTTTCCCTGGTGCACAAAATAGTCGTTCCATTCCATTGAAAACATTGCATGAGTCGGATGACAGTTGGTTACACTTCTGGGGTGTGACGTCAGTAGCTTCTTCTTTTGTGTTTTATGGCGGTTGGCATCCTTTAAATGGTGCATTACCGCCACCTACTGGACTATTTACAGTCTTCATCATGTATCCCCCCCCCCCCACTTCGTGCTCCCATTCACGATACTATCCTATCCATATCACCCAGGCCAGACGCACCCGTCTGAGTAATCCCTGAGCGCCTTCTCAATCTCCTCTCTGGATATGTCAACAATATTCAGGAACCTTCTCGCCGTGTCCATCATCATCTTAATATTTTCCTTTTTTCCTTTGGCTTCTTCTTCCGTACAATTAGTGTTCAGAAGGTCATTCATCGGCGCAGTTGCCATTCAGAATTCACGTGCACATTCATAGGATTTGCGGGACCGCGCATGGCGTGCGCGTGATCGGGCGGTGATGGGCTCTGCTCTGCACCAATCATACCTGCGCGCGGGTCGTACCTGGACGAATCAGAATCAATCAATCATCTCATCACCTCAGTTGTCTGAAGTGTCTGCCTGGTCCGGGCAGACACGTCGGTCGCTCACTGCTGCCGTTTCTTTGCTTTCAAGAATTATCACTGTTGGACTTTATTTCACACTTCACAGCTGTGCTTTCTGGTCTCTTTCTTCATTATTGTTTATTTTTATTTTTTAAGTATGCGCACACGCACATCCATGGAGAATGCATGGAGAGATGCTTGCAGCTGGTGGGGGCGGAGTTTCTGCAGACAAGAGCAAATTCGGCAATTATTTTTAATACGTCGTCCACTACTAGGCCGGGAGAGACTGCAAGACTGTTGGTATGAGTACAACTGGTGAGTTACACTAAAAATACTTGTGAAGCTATTTCACTGTCGCAGACAATTTCCATGTCCGAATGAAATCATGAGAGAGGGTTTTGCTGGAGTTGTGGCGCGTGCCCGTCATCTCAATGTTTCGTGCTAGCTAATGCTACATGGTGGTGAACTGCCTGAAGTCATTTGTTTCTTAATCTTCTCGTCTTGACATTCCCATAAAATCAAACCAGTTTAATATTATCTTTAGTCTTGGCTCATGCAATACTGAAGTTCAGTCAGTGTCAGAGAGTGACGTGATTGTGATTTAAAAAACAGTTTGATATTATGGCCAACACAGAACTGGTATGGCAAATTAAAGAAAGAAAGAAAATCTAAAAGTGTACCACTAGGTGGCGCTCAGCAGCCGCTCCCGATTGGATCAAGTAAAGCTACTTTACTTCTAAACTGGTTTACCAAAGAGAGGCCAATATGCCTAAACACCAAATAAGAACAAGAGATTGTAGCACGCCATGCAGTGTTTATGTAGACTGTAGTATGTGCTGGGTGAGTAACATTGGAATGAAAGGATCATATTTCCACACACACACCGCATCCAGTTATTTAATAAAGAGCCAAAGTCACACCCACTTCCAGCTTAGGCATATGACCCAAGGGATTTAATCTGCCTTTTTTTTCATAGACATTTCATTGAATGAAAAAAGCAGCGTATGCACACTCAAATCTATGCAAATATCTTGTTTATTGCAAGCTTTCGGTCAGAGACCTCCTTCAGGCATAAGACGGGAAACAAGTGAATACAGCCTATTAGGGTACGGTGGTGCAGTGGTAAGCGATGTCGCCTCACAGCTCGAAGGTCCTGGGTTCAATTCCCACCTGGGACGATGTGAATGCTGAAGGAATGCGTGCCCGTCCGCATGTCCTCGAGTGCCCACCGCCCGGGTGGGGTCGTCAAAAGGGCCTTTCTGTGTGGAGTTTGCATGTTCGAATCTCCCCGTGCCTCCCGGGGGGGTTTCCTTCATATAGGAACCCCCTTCACCAAAACATGCAATATCCCGGTTGCTAATGTGGTTCCTCCTCTGGTCGTTAAGGGCGCCTGTTCGGAGGGAGGGGAACTGGTTGGAATAGCGTGAACCTCCCACGTGCTATGTCCTACCGGTGAAGCTTTCTCTGTCAGGTGAAAAAGAAGCGGCTGGCTAACTGCCCATGTCTCGGAGGAAGCATGGAGCCAGTTTCGGCTCTCCCCAGATCGGCAGAGGGTGGAGTAGCAACCAGGATAAATAAATTAAATTAGCACTAATGGGGGATAAAAAAAAATCGGGGGGTAAAAAAAAAAATATATATATATGCACCAAAGACTACGAAGTAAATGGCTAATTTTCAAACGAAAATAGTAATATATCACGGCAGCATTTTCACACCAAACTTACCCCCAGCAATGCAGACGGCACTCTGAAGGGGGGGGGCGATGTGCAAAAGGCAATTTCCACAGGAAACGCTCCACATTCAGTAAACAAAAATGACTCCTAGCGATAAAATTCACAATACTTTTTTACACGATCATTAAATGATAAATAAAAGAGACAAAAACAAATGAGAAGTAATAAAGTGCATTTTTAACTCTGTTACACATGCCGCATGCGAATCAAGAATCAATAAACCAAGTGTTGAGGAGATAAGGTGGATGGACAGGAAAGCTTCCCCGGTGTCCCGTCATATCAGAGAGAGGGCGGTACCCGAGGCCCTCGGGCTTCTTTAATTGGCTCCCGGAGGAGGAGGCCGTTATTTATGTCTTCAGTTGCGCTCCGCTTTTGCCCCTTTCCTCTTTTTGAGCAGGACACTCGCTCGTTTCCCCGGCAACCAGGGCTCCAATCACCCGGCCAGCTGCAGATTAGTTCAGCAGTGGGGGGTGGGGAAGGAGGAGGGGGGTTTGAGGCTGGTGTGTGTGTGTGTGTGTGTGTGTGTGTGTGGGGGGGGGGGGGGGGGGGGGTGATGATGGAAAAGCAGAGGGAGGAGAGTAGGAGGGAGGGAGGGAGGAGAGGGGGGGGTCAGAAGAAGAGAAGGAGGGGTGGGAAAAGTTTGAGAAGGGGGGAGAGAGAGGGAGAAGGAGGGAGCTCATTGAAAGAAAGGGAGTCAGAGTGAGTGGAATGACTGAGTGTGTTTGGGAGAGAAGGAGGAGAGCTGAAGAAGAAAAAGCTGTAAACATTTGAGCCTGTTGTTGGCTGGAGGAGAAACAGGAGGGACTGTCCTAACTTTGTGTCTTTTTCAAACTCTTTTTGGATTTCTTTCTTTTTTTTGCTCCCTCGCTCCCTTGCTGTGTGTGTGCGTGTGCGTGCGCGTGTGTGTGTGTGTGTGTGTGTGCGTGTGTGTGTGTGTGTGTGGGAGGTGCAGGCAGGCGCTTTGCAAAGTGAGAGAGTGGTCGGGGTAGGGGAGCACAAACGCTGGAAGAGAAAGACGGGCAGGAGGTGCTCTGAAGGAAGGAAGCCATGCGAGTGGATGCTGTCTTCTCCAGGGTCAGATTACGCAAAATGAGAAGCTACTCCGAGAGCACTTCAACAGGGCTCACCCGGCTGAGAAAGGTAACGTGGAAAAAATGGAGATGCGTTTTTCGTGTGTGTAAAATGTGTGTGTGTGTATGCGTGCGTGCGTGCGTGCGTGCGTCTGTGTGTGTGTGTGTGTGTGTGTGTGTGAGAGAGAGAGAGAGAGTGTGCTTAACCTCTGGTTTGTCTTGTATTTTGAGTACTGTTTCATAAATCATAAATACATTTGTCTGAAACAGGAGACCATACGTTTTAGTGCAAATTATGATTTTGTGGGTTTATTCGACTCATAGTCCTGATCCATCTTCACATCACAGCCAGGAGTGTCCATGCGTGTGTGATCTTCACTGTGTGGTGTGTGTGAGCAGCATGCATACCAGTGTGTGTGATCTTCACTGTGTCGTGTGTGTGAGCAGCATGCATACCAGCAGTGTGTGTGATCTTCACTGTGTGGTGTGTGTGAGCAGCATGCATACCAGTGTGTGTGATCTTCACTGTGTGGTGTGTGTGAGCAGCATGCATACCAGTGTGTGTGATCTTCACTGTGTGGTGTGTGTGAGCAGCATCCATACCAGTGTGTGTGATCTTCACTGTGTGGTGTGTGTGAGCAGCATGCATACCAGTGTGTGTGATCTTCACTGTGTGGTGTGTGTGAGCAGCATGCATACCAGTGTGTGTGATCTTCACTGTGTCGTGTGTGTGTGAGCAGCATGCATACCAGTGTGTGTGATCTTCACTGTGTGGTGTGTGTGAGCAGCATGCATACCAGTGTGTGTGATCTTCACTGTGTGGTGTGTGTGTGAGCAGCATGCATACCAGTGTGTGTGATCTTCACTGTGTGGTGTGTGTGTGAGCAGCATGCATACCAGTGTGTGTGATCTTCACTGTGTCGTGTGTGTGTGAGCAGCATGCATACCAGTGTGTGTGATCTTCACTGTGTTGTGTGTGTGAGCAGCATGCATACCAGTGTGTGTGATCTTCACTGTGTGGTGTGTGTGTGAGCAGCATGCATACCAGTGTGTGTGATCTTCACTGTGTGGTGTGTGTGTGAGCAGCATGCATACCAGTGTGTGTGATCTTCACTGTGTCGTGTGTGTGTGTGAGCAGCATGCATACCAGTGTGTGTGGTTGTTGAAAGACACCGGGGTGGCTTAGCATGCGGTTCTGTCTGTGTTTATTTGAGCAGTATTTAATTCTGTGCTGCTTTGAGTGTGCTCAAGTAGCCTGTTTGCACCAAGTCCATTACTGCTGCTGGCCGCAAGAGAGACTTGTCTGGACCTCGCTCTATCTATCTACATACATGCACTCACATGCAGACACACACACACACACACACACACACACACACACACACACACACACACACACACACACACACACACACACACTCTAACTCCATGGATGTCAGCTCTCATGATCTTCCCATTACAAAATAGGAACAAAGAGTGTCGAGATGATGTGGTGACCATTTGGATAATAGTCAGAGTGCACGCTAAAACCTAACATTCCAGACCGGCTTCTTGAAGGGAGAGAGAGGAGAGTCGACAGGAGGGAGAGAGAGAGCTAGGAGCGGAGGAGGGAGAGAGAGGAGAGAGGAGGGAGAGAGAGAGGAGAGGGAGAGAGAGAGAGAGAGAGAGGGGAGAGGAGGAGAGAGAGAGAGAGGAGAGTCGAGAGAAAGGAAGAGGAGAGAGCAGAGAGGATAAGTGGATAAGTGAGGTGAGCATTCTTCCCTGTGAACAAAGGCCCCTCTTCATCCAGAGCCCCAGTGCCTGTATTGTTGTGGGGGGGGGGGGGGCTGTGAGGGGGAGGGCAGAGAGGGTCACATCCAGGTGTATTGTTGTGGGGGGGGGGGGGGGGCTGTGAGGGGGAGGGCAGAGAGGGTCACATCCAGGTGTATTGTTGTGGGGGAGGGGGGGGGGGCAGAGGGGGTCACATCCAGGTGCATTGTTGTGGGGGGGGTGAGGGGGAGGGCAGAGGGGTTCAGCTCCAGGTGTATTGTTGTGGGGGGGGCAGAGGGGGTCAGCTCCAGGTGTATTGTTGTGGGGGAGGGGGGGGGAGGGCAGAGGGGGTCACATCCAGGTGCATTGTTGTGGGGGGGGTGAGGGGGAGGGCAGAGGGGGTCAGCTCCAGGTGTATTGTTGTGGGGGGGGCAGAGGGGGTCAGCTCCAGGTGTATTGTTGTGGGGGAGGGGGGGGGGGGGGGAGGGCAGAGGGGGTCACATCCAGGTGCATTGTTGTGGGGGAGGGGGGGGGGGCAGAGGGGGTCACATCCAGGTGCATTGTTGTGGGGGGGGTGTGAGGGGGAGGGCAGAGGGGGTCACATCCAGGTGTACTGTTGTGGGGGAGGGGGGGGGGGGGCAGAGGGGGTCACATCCAGGTGTATTGTTGTGGGGGGGGGGGGGGGTGAGGGGGAGGGCAGAGGGGGTCACATCCAGGTGCATTGTTGTGGGGGGGGGGGCAGAGGGGGTCACATCCAGGTGTATTGTTGTGGGCGGGGCTGTGAGGGGGGGGCAGAGGGGTTCAGCTCCAGGTGTCTGTCACTGCTGACCCTTGTATGTCCAAAGTTAAACGCAGCTTTTTGCTGATTGGAGATTGATGACTGTGCATTATTGCAATTGCAGTTGGTTTCGAATAGGTTACATGGTCCCTACGGGTCATGGAACTATACACACACACCAACACATACATGTATGTATGGTTTGGACATGAATGCACCACCAGCACTTTAATGCCACAAAGATGAATAGGCTGCTACAACTACAGTATATAAAGTAATAAACCATAATATTTTCATAGTCTATCTCTATCGCTGATCGATACAGCTGAATAGTGATTCAACCTACAGTATACTCAGTTCCTGAAAGCGTTTACACTGCTGCTCTATACATCTGGTGTCTGGTGGGTCTTTCGTGATACGTTTTCCATTTCCAGCCAGCAGCAACAGCGGTTTGTTTGTAATAGAAAGAACTATGTGAGTTAGCGTGAGCAGCGATCTCCCACCATAGCTGAACAGACACAGAAAACAGCGTTACCTAATACAAAAGTATACATCAAAAACATCAAATCCAAGGGAAAATATGTCACACTACTGGTAATTGATTATTATCAAGTTATCTCTCTGAAGTGCAGTGCAAAACCACCACCGCACAAAGATGTCACCATTATGAAATATGGGTAGCACTTTACATTACAGTTCGGTAACAACATGATATTAGGGGCTAATAGTGTCATAATGAAGAAATAATAATTAGATAAAAGCATAATAACCAGGTAATAGCTTGGTATTCAGCAGATCAGACTGTGGTTGTACTGGTCAGCTTCCAGGTGTGAATGTGAACAGGGCACTCCTGAAAAAGAGAGTGTTACTCTGAGTGAGACTCCCCTGAATAAATAAAGATAAAAAAAAAACAGTCTAGTTACCTATTGTTAATACCAAGCTATTACCTGGTTATTACTTTGGTAATGACATGGTATTACCTCATTATTACTTGTTTATTATCAGGGTTACGGTAGGGTTAGAGGCACTGAGCTGTAATGTAAAGTGCTACGGTGTTGTTTTTTTATTGTTGTGTATTACCATTTGAACTCAAATTGCCATATGGTGTTGATATGTTCCCAAGGGATAAAAGGGATTCCAATTCTGAAGATTTACTGACACAGAAAAATAGTCTGAGGGATATCTGAGGATGGTACACAACAATACATCTGTGTGTGACTCCAAATAACCATAATGACTTAATAAGAGATAGATGATTCTCTGTCCCATGTCACGTCATAACAACAACAACAACAACAACAACAACAACAACAACAACAACAACAACAACAACAACAACAACAACAACAACAACAACAACAACAACAACAACAACAACAATTTGTGTGCAGCAGGAATCTCCATAAGCAGTGAACTTTAAAGGAACACTCTGCCCATTTTCAACCAGCTTTGTATCATTAGAACATCAGTAGTATATCAGAAAACTGTAAACTGTTTTGAAGTCTGTCATTTAATTTGACAGTTATTGAGTGTTAAAGTGTGGACCAGTAACATCACTGGTCCACACTTTAACACACTAACTCAAATTAATAACTCATTAACTCAAATCAACTCTCAATAACTGTCAAACTAGATGAATGACAGAATGTTTGACAGTTATTGAGAGTTGATTTGAGTTAATGAGTTATTAATTTGAGTTAGTGTGGACCAGTGATGTCACTGGTCCACACTTTAACACTCAATAACTGTCAAATTAAATGACAGACTTCAAAACAGTTTACAGTTTTCTGATATACTACTGATGTTCTAATGATACAAAGCTGGTTGAAAATGGGCAGAGTGTTCCTTTAAGAGATAGTTATCGATCAACCGACACAATCCATTTCAATGGCCGCACCAGGCCTCGCCTCGCAGCTAGTTTGGCTAATCATTGACCTCTACAAGAGCGTTTCTGTGGAACGCACACGACATCGCGATAGCACAAGCAGAACGCTGTATAGAAAAGCCCAACGTTGATTGAATTGAATGTATTACTTGAGTTTAATAGCTTGTTTTGGGGGGGGTTGTTGTGACATTCTGTACTACCTTTAAATTGAATTCAAGTTTTTATGGCGACGCTGGGTTCAGTAAATCAGTGGGAATTTGAGCGAACACAAATCAACATTCCTCTGCTGTCTGTCCTCTTTCTCTTTACTGGTCTGGGTAAGGTTGAGAGCTGATTGAATTGAGACAGAGCGACTCTGTAGAGAGAAGGTTTATAGAGGCTGTTGAGATAAAGACACAGAGAAGCAAGTCAGCAAGGCTGTAATAAGAGGGCTGCAATCCTGTAAAGAGACACTCGTGTGTGTGTGTGTGTGTGTGTGTGTGTGTGTGTGTGTGTGTGTGTGTGTGTGTGTGTGTGTGTGTGTGCGTGCGTGCGTGTGTGTATCACACACATAACGGCCTGTCTGATTGGGTGAGTTGTTTACATTCTCTGGGTAAGGGGCAGAGAGGTTAACGGTCGACATGGCTGCCGTGCAAAACAAGGGTCACTGTTCCGGAAAAGTGTGTATTTGTGACCTTATATCACCATCACTCAAGATATTCACTCTCAATGCCTCAGTCTTCCTCTGCACTGACTCATTTTACTCTCTTTCTCTCTCTCTCACACACACACGCACACACACACACACACACACACACACACACACACACACACACACACACACACACACACACAGACACACACACACACACACACACACACACACACACACACACACACACACACACAGACACACACACACATTCATTCTAAGGGCATTCTCTCAAATTTCCGGTCCTCTGTAATAGTGATTCATTTTCTTCCTCACTCTCTCACACACGCACACATACACACATACACACACACACACACACACACACACACACACACACACACACACCAAAATATTGACACAATTGTGACATTCTCTCTCAATGGTGATCTCACTTTCGTTGACTATTCACCATAGACCGCAAAATTAATAAATATGGACGTAACTACTGTGACATTGGTTTGTGGACCATTCTGAAGCCTTGAGGTTGGCATTCTCACTGTCGTCATCTTGGTTATTTGGAGCCATCAGTGATGTCAATTTGGAGAAGAGCCACAGCGTGCTCTATTCATAGCTTTCAAGGGGCGTTACGTGCTGCCGGGAACGCCCACCTGACGGTCAAAAAAAAAACTTGTTCATTCCGCTGCCCGCCGAGTCGACTAGTTTCTCACGCTGTGTTTGTTCAGCCAAAATGCCGGATACCTGTTGTGCTATCGGTTGCACCGACGAGGAGACACGCCTGGCTTGTGCTTTTACAGAATCCCGTCGGAGAAAGAAAGGAGGAGGTTGTGGATTTGTGCGATTAGACGTGGTTCAGTCGCTGGGGAGGGCAAATGGCTTTTTTTTCTACCATCAAAGTACACACGTCTTTGCGGCCAACATTTCATCAAAGGTAAGCTCAAGTAACGTTACAATAATGATTAAAATACCCCGTTAACGTTACTTGAGCACAACAGGTATCCGGCATTTTGGCTGAACAAACACAGCGTGAGAAACTAGTCGACTCGGCGGGGCAGCGGAATGAACAAGTTTTTTTTTTGACCGTCAGGTGGGCGTTCCCGGCAGCACGTAACGCCCCTTGAAAGCTATGAATATGGCCCGTGATTGGCGAGCTGTATCACTGGACAGGTGACCTGGCAATCATGCCCCAAAACATAGCCTGCTTTATCATCTATTTGACTCAAAATGGGACCATAATCTACAAAATGAACATCCTGCTGTATT
>NC_139652.1:14040399-14042899 GCF_964638095.1 Poromitra crassiceps
TTTTAAATTAAAAAATAAAATGCTACATGTTAACTCATTGAATGCCAATGACGACAGCTGTCGTCAATTCAAATACTGACGTAGAGTGCCAATGACGACGGTTGTCGTCAATGCGTTTTTTGACGGTGGGACGTGGATCAATCCCTGATACATCTCTGGTACAACTATTGTAGCTATTGGAGGTCTATAACCTATTTTACAGAACCCTTAGGTGGCGACAGTGCTCTCCACATAACAGAAAGGCAAGGAAAAAACAAAGAAGAAGTCGTTATGGAAACGGAAATCGCATCGCATCCGTATGCATCGATATGCTGAAGCACGTTACTGCAGCTGTGCCTGCAGCAGCCAATCTGCTCCCACAATTGAGCCGCTCTGTGTCGGTTGCGACAGCACATCCGCACATCCACACCGTGGAGTTATTATTCTCAACTGGAAGCATCGTTGCCGGTGACAAACACACGCGGAACGCTGTAAAAAAGCTGCACCCTTCACTGTGCGCACAGCAAACTCAGCAGAGAGCCACCACAGACAGGAGGAGGAGTGTGCAGTTGAGGCGAGGCGGGGCGGGGCGGGGCGGGGCGGGGGGGGGGGGGGGGGGGCACGCAGAGCAGCACGCAACACCCAGACAGACCCAGGCAGCAGGACAGGATTGACAAACGCAAGCCAGAATATCCGATGCCCACCAGCAGCAAATCAAGACCAGCAAGAAGCTGCAACCAGCAGCGCACGCAGGGGCCAGCGCTGCTGGTTGTAGCTAAAAATATTATTCTGCCAAACAAAATTCCCTGGCCTAAACTGTTTTATTGAAGGAAATTATTTTTGAGGTGTGACTACATTAGAAAAGATTAGCTTCAGAGTCAGTGTGTGCTTGAAATGTTTAATTTCACAAAAGGCCAATTATCTCAGCTTCTAGAAAAAAATTACTTTTTTTGGATGAATCAAGCTATCTTCTCCGGCTCATAACTAAAGAACGGAAAATGGGATCAATAAACTTTTTTTTGCAGATGATAGAATAGAGTCTCATCGTTCTTTGTGCGTGTTCAGTGTTTACATAGTAATATCACACAATATTCTGTGGGCCTCGAGAAATCACTGAAAACGCTCTGAAACTCTGGCACTGGGAGCGTCTGTTCTCCAAAAGTGGCTGGCACTCAATGAGTTAATTATTCCTTCTCAAACTACTTCCTACATGGTGCTAGTCTATCAAAATATCTTGGCTGTCATTGATTGTGTTGCATAGTGGTTTTCTGTAGGCTACTGTTGACAAATTGTGATATTGTAAGTCGCTTTGGACAAAACAAAATTGTCTGCTAAATGACGTAATGTAAATGTAATGTAATAAAAAAAAAAAAAAAAAAAAAAATTGTTGCAAAATCTTCATAGTTCAACGAAAATAGTTTATGCTTTAAATCTAAAATGGTTCATGGATTACATTCTAATAACAAACCTATCAAAATAAAAGTCAAGCACGTTACCGTGGAAACAATTAAGCTTAGCCCAAAATCACAAATCAGAATGAGGGGGTCCCCGGTATCTTTTCTATCTTGTAAGGGGTCCTTGGCTGAAAAACATTTGAGAACCTCTGCATTAAGCAACAGGCGCAGCAGTTGCAGAAAGAGCTAAAAAATTATAGAGGACTCATTGGGTTTGCATAATAGCTGTCAGCAGTTAAAAGCGGCGGTAAACATAAAAGTCTTTAGTCTATTTTTAAAAGTAAGTAAGGTTGGGGCAGATCTGAGGTCTTCAGGCAATTTGTTCCAGCTAGCAGAAGCATATTGGGTAAATGCGGCCTTCCCATGATTTGATTTTATCCTAGGGACAGTTAATAAGCTGGACCCTGCTGACCTAAGAGTTCTAGACGGTTCGTAGCGTGGTAGCAATTCATGTATTTTGGGCCTAGGACATTAAGTGATTTATAGACTAATAACAGTATTTTAAAATATATTATATGACACACTGGCAACCAGTGTAAGGACTTAAGAACTTGAGTGATATGATCAGCTTTCTTAGTCTTCGTTAGAACTCTAGCAGGAGCATTCTGAATGAGTTGAAGTTGCCTAAGTTCTTTTTTGGAGAGACCAGAGAAAAGGCTATTGCAGTAGTCTAACCTACTATAGATGAAGGCGTGAATTAGTTTTTCTAGATCCTGTCTGCTCAGCAATGTCTAAACAGCTAATTCGTTTGCATAAATCTTTGTTACTTCAAAATTTGTTAACATACCCGTTAATCTTAACGAGACACGTACCTACTCACTCATTTCTGCTCAAGCCCCTCTGGATGTTGTGATTTAGCCTCAGCTAAATGCCTAAAATGCTCAAATGTAAACTTATTTTCCATGTGCTCAGTCAAATCGGTGAAGTTCCTGAGGAGATGTTAATGGCACATCTCATGTAGATAGGTTTAGCTTGGCTTGCTTCAGCGGTGCTAAACACCCCTCTCCATTTCACTCTCTGTTTTTTTTCATCCACTGGCGTTCTTGGCCGAGGCTCACAGTCGTGGG
>NC_139652.1:14047899-14050399 GCF_964638095.1 Poromitra crassiceps
AGGCTGTGTTGATGAGGTTATAACAGAGGCTGTGTTGATGAGGTTATAACAGAGGCTGTGTTGATGAGGTTATAACAGAGGCTGTGTTGATGGAGTTATAACAGAGGCTGTGTTGATGAGGTTATAACAGAGGCTGTGTTGATGAGGTTATAACAGAGGCTGTGTTGATGGAGTTATAACAGAGGCTGTGTTGATGAGGTTATAACAGAGGCTGTGTTGATGAGGTTATGACAGAGGCTGTGTTGATGAGGTTATAACAGAGGCTGTGTTGATGGAGTTATAACAGAGGCTGTGTTGATGGAGTTATAACAGAGGCTGTGTTGATGAGGTTATAACAGAGGCTGTGTTGATGAGGTTATAACAGAGGCTGTGTTGATGAGGTTATAACAGAGGCTGTGTTGATGAGGTTATAACAGAGGCTGTGTTGATGAGGTTATAACAGAGGCTGTGTTGATGGAGTTATAACAGAGGCTGTGTTGATGGAGTTATAACAGAGGCTGTGTTGATGGAGTTATAACAGAGGCTGTGTTGATGAGGTTATAACAGAGGCTGTGTTGATGAGGTTATAACAGAGGCTGTGTTGATGAGGTTATAACAGAGGCTGTGTTGATGGAGTTATAACAGAGGCTGTGTTGATGGAGTTATAACAGAGGCTGTGTTGATGGAGTTATAACAGAGGCTGTGTTGATGAGGTTATAACAGAGGCTGTGGTGATGAGGTTATAACAGAGGCTGTGTTGATGAGGTTATAACAGAGGCTGTGTTGATGAGGTTATAACAGAGGCTGTGTTGATGAGGTTATAACAGAGGCTGTGTTGATGGAGTTATAACAGAGGCTGTGTTGATGGAGTTATAACAGAGGCTGTGTTGATGAGGTTATGACAGAGGCTGTGTTGATGGAGTTATGACAGAGGCTGTGTTATGTAGACCAGCGGGAGCTGTGTTAAAGCAGGCCCTGGGTCCGGGATGAGGCAGCGGAGCCAGCAGGGTAATTGGGAGCAGATTGGGATGAGTCAGGAGGCGTTCTGATGGGAACTTTGTGTCAGTTTGGAGGAGGAGGCCTTCCCTGTGGGAGGAGAGGCTCCGCCCCCTGCCAGGAGACGCAATATGACACCAGCCCCCAGATGCATGGTAGCATAGATTCATCCCCCTGCTCTCCTCCACTGTCCTGTCCTGTCCCGTTCTGCCCTCTCCTCTCCTCTCTTCTCTCTCCTCTCCTCTCTTCTCTCTCCTCTCCTCTCCTCTCCTCTCCTCTCCTCTCCTCTCCTCTCCTCTCCTCTCCTCTCCTCTCCTCTCCTCTCCTCTCTTCTCTCTCCTCTCCTCTCCTCTCCTCTCTTCTCTCTCCTCTCCTCTCCTCTCCTCTCCTCTCCCTCTCCTCTCCTCTCTTCTCTCTCCTCTCCTCTTCTCTCCTCTCCTCTCCTCTCCTCCTCTCCTCTTCTTCCCTCTCCTCTCCTCCTCTCCTCTTCTCCCCTCTCCTCTCCTCTCCTCTCCTCTCCTCCTCTCCTCTCCCCTCTCCTCTCCTCTCCTCTTCTTCTCTTCTCTTCTCTTCTCTCCTCTCCTCTCCTCTCTTCTCTTCTCTTCTCCTCTCCTCTTCTCCCCTCTTCTCTTCTCTCCTCTCCTCTCCTCTTCTCCTATCTTCTCTCCTCTTCTCTCCTCTCCTCTCCTCTCCTCTCCTCTTCTCTTCTCCTATCTTCTCTCCTCTTCTCTCCTCTCCTCTTCTCTTCCCTCCTCTTCTCTCCTCTCTCCTCTCTTCTCTCCTCTCCTCTCCTCTCATCTCCTCTCCTCTCCTCTCCTCTCTCCCCCCCCCCTCCTCTCCTCTCCTCTCCTCTCCTCTTCTCTCCTCTCCTCTCATCTCCTCTCCTCTCCTCTCTCCCCCCCCCTCCTCTCCTCTCCTCTCCTCTCCTCTCCTCTCCTCTCCTCTCCTCTCCTCTCCTCTCCTCTCCTCTCTCCTCTTCGTGGGGCTAGTTAAGGCCTTTTTGTATGTCTTGGCACCAAGTAAAACCCAGTGTTGAGAAAGAAGAATCCATCTATAATCCAATTTTCCACCAGGTCGATCCAGCGCTGACAAAGAATTCCCCTGCCCTTAAAAGCACCCACGAGTCTTTTTCAATTAGCAGCATTACTGTAAGTTCACCTTTTGTATCAGGCTGCTGTCCGTGGGCGTGGCTTCCTCTCCTGTCTATTTAGGGGGGGCGGGGCTTATGGCGTTGGAAGTCTTTAGTGCGTCGTTAGTTACCCTCTTAGCCACACCATTTGCAGAGTCAGTGGGAGCCACAAACTCCAAAGGGAAGGGAAGCCTTCCCTATTAAAAGCCTGTGGTTAAACAGCCATGGGACGGTCGTTTGTAATCCCTGACAGGTGGAGCGAGGGAAACAGGGACACCGGGGGAACATTTTGCTGAGTCTGTCCCGAGTTTCCCTCTTTTTTTGCCATTTTGACCTTGTGGTGGTCAAAGCTGTCCCATTTATCAACAAGAGATTTCCGTGTCCTTATTATAACGA
>NC_139652.1:14055399-14102899 GCF_964638095.1 Poromitra crassiceps
ACAGTGTGATAAGGCTAACTCAACGCCACCTACACACAGTGTGATAAGGCTAACTCAACGCCACCTACACACAGTGTGATAAGGCTAACTCAACGCTCACAGCACACAACCACCTACACACAGTGTGATAACGCTAACTCAACGCTCACCTACACACAGTGTGATAAGGCTAACTCAACGCTCACCTACACACAGTGTGATAAGGCTAACTCAACGCCACCTACACACAGTGTGATAAGGCTAACTCAACGCCACCTACACACAGTGTGATAAGGCTAACTCAACGCTCACAGCACACAACCACCTACACACAGTGTGATAACGCTAACTCAACGCTCACAGCACCACCTACACACAGTGTGATAAGGCTAACTCAACGCTCACAGCACACAACCACCTACACACAGTGTGATAAGGCTAACTCAACGCTCACAGCAGCAGCCACCTACACACAGTGTGATAACGCTAACTCAACGCTCACCTACACACAGTGTGATAAGGCTAACTCAACGCTCACAGTGCCACCTACACACAGTGTGATAACGCTAACTCAACGCTCACAGCAGCACAACCGCACCTGATAGCGCCAAGCAAAAACACTCCGATCATATTTGCAGTTCAGCGAGCAACTCACCAACGCACAGCGTCAAACCAAAGAGACGATAGATGATAAATACACTGCGAGAGGCCTACTGACAGTATCACTGTGTTGATGTTGTCCACTTGTACTTGCAGTATTATTATTCTTTATTTTATTTTGATGATCTGGGCACCGACAATTCAATTGAAGTCAGCTCTGATAACACTGGCACACAGAGGTGTAACAACTAGTTGATAACTGACCTGATACATTAAATTGAACACAAGTATCTAGCATCCAAGCAGCTTCAGCACCACAGTCACTCAGCACCATACCAATGCTGAGAACCTGAGAGAGCAAGTGACACACATGTATTAGACCACGGACCCCCATTTGATAAAACGTTGTCCCAGGGTCCCCCATCTGATAAGACTTTTACTTTTAGATGTTTTATTACAGAAAGTGTATGAAACCCATGACTAAAATAGTCCTATATTCTGTTCCTTATGGATGGAATGATAGTGAAAATAAATGATTTACCTTTTTGCTGGGGACCCCCACAAGGACCCCTGGGGGTCCCCACTTTGAGGACCACTGATTTACACCAGTCAGAGGCAGAGGAACAGGAGGAATGAGAACTTCACAGTGGAAACTTTGAGCTGTGTGTGTGTGTGTGTGTGTGTGTGTGTGTGTGTGTGTGTGTGTGTGTGTGTGTGTGAATGTCATCAGGTTGCCATTGAGACACACAGGCTGTTGAGCTACCTTTGTGAATCCACCATTGTGTGTGTGTTCCACATGTGAAGACCCACGCAGGCCAAGGGTCATCTTGAAAGGTCTGTGTGTGTGTGTGTGTGTGTGTGTGTGTGTGTGTGTGTGTGTGTGTGTGTGTGTGTGTGTGTCGTCCAGACACGGCAGTCCCAGCTGAGTTATTTGTGTGTGTTAACTTACAGCGGTGTGTCAGCTCTTTGTGATTCAAGAATTTATTTACAACATCACCACAGATGGTCAACACCCCCCATCAATTCTCTCTCTCTCTCTCTCTCTCTCTCTCTCTGTCTCTGTCTCTCTCTCTCTCTCTCTCTCTCTCTCTCTCTCTCTGTCTCTCTCTCTCCTCAGACCTACGGTCATATCGTAGTATTTAGGTACCAGATGTGTTTATTTCCCGCAACAGAACTTCCATGACATTAGGCTAATGGTAATTGTCCTGCGCACACACAGACACACTGGAAACGGAAGCCGCGCAGCGCGGAACTTCAGCTCGATCAGGAGCCTGGCCATTCACACCAGAAGCGCTCTGTTTTGCTCCACGCCGATCACAACTTGTACTGACTTCCTGCCCGGCTGCACACCGTCGCTCGCAGCTCGTGTCAAAAAGAGACCAGACGCAGAAACTATGGCTGCAAGCCGCCGTGCGCCGCGCCGCGGCCTGTGTGACCGCTCAAAACAAAACAAATTGAGAGGCGGACCATATACGGTGTCGATGATTTGATTTGACAATTCTGTCGACTGGCTTTGGCATCGGCCAATCATGGCGTGTTCCACCCCCAAATCGGGTGGGATTCAGCGTGTTGTCGTGCTACGCGAGTGGGATCCGCGGAGTACCAGGCAGCCACTTGCTTCGTGCGGAGCGAGCGGACAATCCGATGCATGGGTGCTCCCCGCCCGCCAGGGAGGCTGTCAGGCTCAGAGGCGCGCACCATTATCGTTATAAATGTAAATAATATTCCTGGAATGCGTGTTTTAATGAGCCAGATACATTTCTTTGCATTCTTAGAGATTATAGTTTTTGTTTGTGTTGTTATGTTTCTAACAATTGGCCAAGTTAGTAGTTAGTTTATGGGATAGGAATTTTGCCAGATGACAGGCACTAGGCGCCATTTTCTACTTCATTTGGAAGAGAAAATTATCCTGAAATGAAGATTTGATTGACAGCTGCATGTCGTGATATGATTGGTTGAAATGGGGTAGAAATTTGATAGTACTAGGTGACGTCAGCAAACTGTAACATTACTGTTATCAATGAAATCTTGAAAAATGAACTTTTGATGTGAAAAAGTGTGAAAAACTAAAGAAATTAGACTTTTGTGATTTGTTTTGCATACATTATTAAATCGGTGCACTGCATACCCAGGTATTTGAACTAAAAGAAAAGAAAATACATTTTTGGGTTCAGCTCGACTTTAAGGACCGCCCCCTAAGTGTGTGTGTGTGTGTGTGTGTGTGTGTGTGTGTGTGTGTGTGTGTGTGCGTGTGCGTGTGCGTGCGCGTGCGCGTGCGTGTGCGTGTGCGTGTGCGTGTGTTTATAGGTCCATGGCCAGGCACCCAGTGTCTAACTGTCCATCCATGCGTTGATAGGAATCTCCTGCAGGCTTTGTTATGCAACTGATGCTTGGCTCTGATGCCTGTGACCTCTGACCCCAGCTGTTGCTATCTCAAGCATTGAGGCTTGTGTGCTGTTGTTCACCAGCACCAAAACCTGTTTGCTCTCAAGCTAAGACTGGAAGTTATTACGAAAAACGTTTTTTTATCCGAGGGCTGTCGACGCTGTGAGCTAGCTTTGACTCAACAGGCGTTTCGTTTTATCTGAGGGCCGTTAACGCTACGAGCTAGCTTAGAATCAACAGGTGGTTTTGAATACTTTAAGGCTAGTTAGTGTGAGAGCTCATTAGGAGAAATATTGCCGAGGTAACGGTGTGTGTGTTTTCGCAGATGTTACGTTTTATGTCTTATCTTAACATCGGACACGTGTCGTTCCATTCCGTCACACTTTCCGTGCACCTTCCCGTGTGTGTGTGTGAGCTGTATATCACTCTCTCGCCTCCTGTTGCCCACCTGTGCACCCGCAGCCGCGCTGGCGGACAACACCGCTTCCTCTTCCTACTAATAGTCACACCGATCACACCTCACATGGCGAAGGTCAGCAGGGAGGCGGGGCAGCTAGAGGTCACCGGGGGTCACACTTCCCCGTGACGTTTTTTATTGGCCGGAGCAGATGGCTTCCCTCGGGCCGCTGCATTGTTGCGGCGGCCATCTTGCTCCGCGGGGTCAGGGTTAACAATGACCGCCGATGGTTGTGGGACACAAAGGCCTTATAGCCGAGCCTTTTGCCCTCTTCCCCCAGTAGAGTTTCCCCCTGGTAACCTCAGTGCTGTAAAACCGCCACGCTGTCAGATTTACTACTCTTACAAGACGTGGAGACACTGCCTGTCAGGCTGCGGCCACCAGATTGATTGGGAAGCATTACCGAGCGTAGGCCTATATGAGTCAGTCAGCGAGGAGTTGAGACGTGCCGTTTGACAACCAGTTTTTAGTCGATTACAAGCAGAATTGTACTAAAATACTGAACTACCTTTTATGGCACTGTGTTTAGTATTCCATGCTGAATTCCTTTAGACTCCGCTGAGCAGCACGCAGTGTTTTTTGGGGCCTCGGGGCTCCAAACAATGAATGTGGACCAGGCTTAAAAGCCTGTACTATTTTCACAGTGTAACAGTAGACTTGTATTATTCTTTACAATATCCACTTTCCCTCTTGATTTTTTTGACAACCCCCCTTTCCTCTTCAATTTGCTCCCTCTCTCCATATCTTCCACCTCACCTCCCCCCCCCCCCCCCCCCTGTGATACGCGACACCATCCGCAACCATAGAGGGGGGGGGGGTTTGGGGATTAAAATGTAAAAACGACACTTTTTCAGAGGCTGCATACATTCTTTACAGTCCACCCTCTTCCTTCCCCTCCCCCCTCCGGCTCCGCTTTTCCTCGCTGGATTTCTGTTCCGAGTTTTTTCTTTCTCTGTTCTTTTTTTTGTTTTCCCCTATTGGGTTTCAGTGAGGAGGAGGAGGAGAAGAGAAGCAGGCGAAAGGAGGAAGGAAAAAAAACGGGTTGATGTTTCCCCTCAAACATGTGACCTCTGCTCGGCTCACAGCTGAAAGCCATTTGGGCCTGCAGGCCGGTTAGAGGACTGACGCAAACCCTCCTCCTCCTCCTCCTCCTCCTCCTCTCTCTGGGGGGGCTAGGCCTTGGACTGAGGTGGTGGTTTAGGGGGGGGGGGGGTGGGCTATAGAGTAGACACACAAAAAGAGGAGAGAAGAAGAGAGAGCAGTAAGTGAAGCTAAAAGCTGAAACACGACATATCTTTCGTCGACATCTCGCCAGATGAGACCGCAACTTTTCCATAGTGTTCAGTTGGCTCTCTCTCTCACACTGGAACAAACGAGCCAAACAAAAAGACAACGCATAAGCCCAGAATCATTTCAAAACACTGGACCCCAGAGAGCCAATTGTGTTGTTAACTCAAAGAAGACTTCAGCTATTTGGCTGCTTGCTCTCTCTCTCTCTCTCTCTCTCTCTCTCTCTCTCTCTCTCTTTTTTTTACGCAATCGACCCGAAATTGTGGCTTTTTTTCCTGTTTGTGGAATTTAGCCGAATTGGACATTCCCTACATAGTCGGGGGGGGGGGGGGGACAGGGGAGAGACGTGCCAGGGTTAGCTAATGCAGGTTTATTGGGTTGGGGGGCTTTCTGGGCCACGCGGTGCTCAGGACATGTTTAACGGCCTACGAATACCCTGAAGTATCCCAGCACATCTGGATGAAGTCACGTCACGTACACACGCACACACGCGCGCACACACACACACACACGCACACACACACACATGCACACACACACACACGCACACACACACACACACACACACACTCATCCATATGTTGGTCTGGAGGATGGTCTGTCTGGCAGGGTCTGTGCCCGTGTGTTTTTATGCGTGTTGTTGTATGAGAGTTTATGTTTTTGTGATTTTGAGTACACAGTAGGCATGTCACAATATATCGTCCCACAATATATCGCGATATCAAAACGTGACAATATGTATCGTTGAGATGAAATCTCATATTGTGAGAAAAAGAAGCTGAACATGGTGGCACTGATCTGCATCTGATTGCATGCTCGCTCTCCTTTTCATTGCTTTGTTTGAACAGACGAGGGACGTTTCAGACACGGAGGATGAAAATGGTGAAATTACTCAAATTAGCGTGGAGGATGCCCCCTCAACAAATCGATCGCAATTTTTTTTTTATATCGTATCGTATCGTTATCGTGAACCCAATATCGTGTATTGTATCGCATCGTGAACTGAGTGTATCGTGACACCCCTAGTACACAGCCGTGTGGTTAAGTGTCTATTAGCCAATTTGCCCCTAGCATGAACATGTGAGTTTAAGAGCCCTGACCTATGACCTATCCTCCTCTCCCATGTTAACAACATCTGTGCCAAACAGAGGCCAGGCACCTCTGCCCCGGCCCGCACTCATGCCAACCCCTGACCAGCCGTTTACAGGCCCAGTACAGGGGGGGGGGGGCTCCAACTCCACGAAGGACTTACGGGTTGGTCCAGAACTACGCTCCAACCGGGTCTGGTTTCATTACACTTTGACAAATGGACCAAGTAATGATTTCAAACTGGCCAAGCATGTCCCCTCACACTTGCCTTGGCACCGTTTGGCCATAATAAATAGCAGAGGGCTGGAAAG
The DNA here is from genome assembly GCF_964638095.1 of Poromitra crassiceps. Classification (NCBI taxonomy): domain Eukaryota; kingdom Metazoa; phylum Chordata; class Actinopteri; order Beryciformes; family Melamphaidae; genus Poromitra; species Poromitra crassiceps. The sequence continues at coordinate 14,061,511 of NC_139652.1, forward strand.
CACACACACACACACGCGCACACACACACACACACACACACACACACACACACACGCACACGCACACGCACGCGCACGCACGCACGCACACACACACACACACACACACGCGCACACACACACACACACACACACACACACACACACACACACACACACACACACACACACACACAGTACATTAAGGAAGTCATTGTGTGGAGTGGATCAAAGCACATCTTGCATGATGGCTGTAGTGAGGTGCAGAAACAAAAGGATCTGTGCTGGTTGTCTTGAAAACGCTCCAGAAAATCTGGATGGAGAAAAAAAAGAGGGGAGAGATTGAGCGATAACTTGTCAGCAATTCCTATGAAGAAGAAGAAAAAGAAGAAGAAAAGAACTGAGTGCCCGTTTCTGGCGTTCAGATGCCGCCAATGTTTTCCTAATGGAGCTTAATTATATGAGGTTTTGGAGTTTCCAGTATTTGACATAGGTTTTCCATAATGCCACATGGGCTGTGGAACCTGGTGCGTTTACGGCTGTGGGCGAGCCATCGTATAAAGCTTTGTTTTCAGCTGTATCCTCCAATTACTAATGAAGTGGAGCTGGCAGTTTGTGCAGATGCCTTGCAACTCGTGAGGTCTGCTTCTCTGTGGTGCAGCCTGCTTCTCTGTGGTGCAGCCTGCTTCTCTGTGGTGCAGCCTGCTTCAGAACAGTCTGCTTCTCTGTGGTGCAGCCTGCTTCTCTGTGGTGCAGCCTGTTTCAGAACGGTCTGCTTCTCTGTGGTGCAGCCTGCTTCAGAACAGTCTGCTTCTCTGTGGTGCAGCCTGCTTCTCTGTGGTGCAGCCTGCTTCAGAACGGCCTGCTTCTCTGTGGTGCAGCCTGCTTCAGAACGGTCTGCTTCTCTGTGGTGCAGCCTGCTTCAGAACGGTCTGCTTCTCTGTGGTGCAGCCTGCTTCAGAACAGTCTGCTTCTCTGTGGTGCAGCCTGCTTCAGAACAGTCTGCTTCTCTGTGGTGCAGCCTGCTTCAGAACAGTCTGCTTCTCTGTGGTGCAGCCTGCTTCAGAACAGTCTGCTTCTCTGTGGTGCAGCCTGCTTCAGAACAGTCTGCTTCTCTGTGGTGCAGCCTGCTTCAGAACGGCCTTCTTCTCTGTGGTGCAGCCTGCTTCAGAACGGCCTTCTTCTCTGTGGTGCAGCCTGCTTCAGAACGGCCTGCTTCTCTGTGGTGCAGCCTGCTTCAGAACGGCCTTCTTCTCTGTGGTGCAGCCTGCTTCAGAACGGCCTTCTTCTCTGTGGTGCAGCCTGCTTCAGAACAGTCTGCTTATCTGTGGTGCAGCCTGCTTCAGAACAGTCTGCTTCTCTGTGGTGCAGCCTGCTTCAGAACAGTCTGCTTCTCTGTGGTGCAGCCTGCTTCAGAACGGCCTTCTTCTCTGTGGTGCAGCCTGCTTCAGAACGGCCTTCTTCTCTGTGGTGCAGCCTGCTTCAGAACGGTCTGCTTCTCTGTGGTGCAGCCTGCTTCAGAACGGCCTTCTTCTCTGTGGTGCAGCCTGCTTCAGAACGGCCTTCTTCTCTGTGGTGCAGCCTGCTTCAGAACGGTCTGCTTCTCTGTGGTGCAGCCTGCTTCAGAACAGTCTGCTTCTCTGCGGTGCAGCCTGCTTCAGAACGGTCTGCTTCTCTGTGGTGCAGCCTGCTTCAGAACAGTCTGCTTCTCTGTGGTGCAGCCTGCTTCAGAACTGCCTGCTTCTCTGTGGTGCAGCCTGCTTCAGAACGATCTGCTTCTCTGTGGTGCAGCCTGCTTCAGAACGATCTGCTTCTCTGTGGTGCAGCCTGCTTCAGAACGGCCTGCTTCTCCACGGTGCAGCCTGCTTCAGAACGGCCTGCTTCTCTGTGGTGCAGCCTGCTTCAGAACAGTCTGCTTCTCTGTGGTGCAGCAGCCTGCTTCAGAACGGCCTGCTTCTCTGTGGTGCAGCCTGCTTCAGAACGGTCTGCTTCTCCGCGGTGCAGCCTGCTTCAGAACAGCCTTTCATAGGCCCCAGAAATGAGAGCATGAAGCTATTTGGTAGTTTACGTTCAGTCGTTCACACACTACAGTCATAAACTTTTCTCTAAGAGAGTCCTGGGTAAGAGAGACTCAGTTTTTGACCTATCTAACCCATATCAGTCTATACGTCTGCCTTATCTTTAGGTTTAAATACAGCCTGGAATGTATTTGACTGGCTAAATTAATGTCCACATGTTTTCATGTTTGACTTGTAAATGTTTATTTTCTGTGCAGCTTCATGAGGAAATATGGGTCTGTTTTGCCCTGGTGTTTATAACATTACATGTGTCAACTAGAAGAGCACTTGGAGAGCGCAGACCTCAGCCAAGAGCACTTTTTCGTGAGGCTTGTTCGTGAGTCGGATCCAGAGAAGCTCCAAAATGTCCTGGGTTCTTCCACGCTACACTCTTTCACAAAGTGTCATGAAAATCAGGCCAGGAGTTTTTCTGTCATCCTGCTGACAAACAGATAAACAGCACCGAATACATCAGCTCCTTGGCGGAGGTAACTTTTGACAGTCTCAAAGAGGCCATTTACACCTGGCGTTAACATGCGTTTTCTGTGATCAGATTGTGTTTTATCACTTGAAATGCCAGGTGTAAACACCCCCAAAACACATTGAAGAAGGATTGCAATCTGATCGGCCAAACCACCTCCGGAGGTGGTCAGGGATGCATTGTGTACACATTGAACACAAGTGTAAATGCAATGTGTCCTCTCAATCTGGATATACCAACTTTATGCGGATTGAGAGGACAACCATTTCTGCAATCAGATTGCAATCAGATTGCAGAAAATGCATGTTAACGCCAGGTGTAAATGGAATCAGGCTGAAGTGATCAAATACAATCTGATTGCAATCTGATGGCAGAAACCACATGTTAACGCCAGGTGTAAATGGCCTCAAAGTGTATACTTTACATCCTACTCACTGACTGTTTCTCTCTCTGTCTGTCTGTGCAGGATGCCAGCTGCTAGCACCATGACTGGTGGGCGGGCCCTGCTGCTCTGTGCAAACACTGACAACTGTATCTACCAATCAGTCAACGGGTAGGTGCCACACACAAACACTGACAACTGTATCTACTAGGGGTGTCACGATACACTCAGTTCACGATACGATACGTATCACGATACTGGGTTCACGATAACGATACGATACGATACGATTTTAACAATATTTTTTTAAACTTGAATAATGACAATATATGACTGGAAAAGTAGTATTTTATTTGAAATGCACAAATACAAAACATGCTGTTGTGGGAAATTGTTATTACAATAACAACTAGAAAAAACATGAGATTGGAGATAAGGCTTATCTTGAAATAGAATGAGTTACACCGTCACTTAGATTTACTTTGAACTAAAAGGTTTCTCAGCAGTATAAATTCTCATTATGCATCTTCAGTTTTTCTTCAAACTCAAACAACAAGACTTTTCTTAGTCTATTTTTTATGCATCTTCAGTTTTTCCTGTCAAGTAAACAGTTTTGCCAGAAACTCAATTGAATGGTTTCTCTCCTGTATAACTTCTCATGTGTCTCTTCAGAGACTTGTTCAACTGAACTACTTTCCACACATTGAACTTCAACAAACAAAGACGTTTCTTTGTCTACTTTTGAAATTTTTTTTTTTTTTTTTTTTTTTTTTTTTTTTTTTTTTCCCCCCCCCCCCACGATATGAGATTTCATCTCAACGATACATATCGTGACGTTTTACTATCGCGAAATTTCGTGGGACGATATATTGTGACACCCCTAGTATCTACCAATCAGTCAACGGGTAGGTGCCACACACAGGCCACTCAAGGTATTACCTCTATTACTGTATTGAGTGTCAAAGTCACGCCCTCTTCCACGTCAAGAGATGTCATCCGCCACTCATTTTGATAGATGTTTTGTAAAATGCTTCTAAAAATACTTTTTCTTGAGTCAGCTATATTTAGAAGCAGGAGAGTCCATATTACATTTAACTTTCCTCTCAATCACTGGTTTGTTCGCAATGATTGCACTGTCTCAACATTCATGGAAATGCTACATGCTACATGCTAGCACCTTTAACTGCTCTAGTCGAATTGTTCATTAGGCAAGCAGTTTGATGAGTGACAGTGTGGTGTTTTAATTTTGTTTATAATATTAAAGTAGTTCCTTACATCACTGTGGTATTCCTTGTTATCCTGTATTTGCATTGTGTCTTTAAACAAATGTACTGTATAAAGACCAGTTTGTGACCTATAACTGGCTTTGGTCTAGTTAGGAAGTTAGTCATAATATCCTTCTAATTTAATGGATGAACTCACCTCTCACAATGAAATAGTCTGGCTGCTATATTATACATCTCCTGAATCCTTAGAGTGCTGTGAGCATTCCAGTTCTTGTGTGTCATGTCTCTGATGTTCCTTGATGCCACAGGGCTAAACGAAAAGATACAATTTAGGTTGAAAATTGTGGGGAAATATGTGTCATTGATGGTTTGAAGAGCTCAAGTCACCTCTATATTTGTCAGAGAAATTCACAACTGGCCTTAAATGAAAGCTAGTACCAAAAACAACAGCACAGAACATTGAAGAATGTCCTGACCATGAGCCTAAACCAGGATATGCACCAGCGTCTAAAATGCAATTTACTTTAGGGGTGGTTAACTTCACGAGCTGCTAACTGTGTGTCACAGCTACCACTCAGGAATGGCTATCATACCAAAATAGCATCTTACAGACATGTATCATATCAAAAATTATTAGCAAGTTTTGCTACCTTGAGTGGTACCGAGTAGTGGAACTTTGAGCTCTGGCCCATATGGACTACATTGGTCAGCAGCAGTAGAAGAGTGTGACAAAAACATGCCGGCCCGCAGAATTTCACTTTGACTCGGCCATGTCATGTTTTCCACTACACAGACAGTACTTGGGCCTGAAATTCAAATTCCCCCGATCCATCATAAAGTTGCTCTCAGGCAACCTGGAGACAGACCCCTCCACTCGGGTCAGCAGTATAACAATAGCAGGGCTAAGAGGGCAGAGCAGGGTTGGCCATCTGGCATCTGGCTACTGTTACTAGCCCCCTGCTGCCTGATGCCCCTATGGCCACTCTCTATCCGCCCTTCTGTCGGCGTAGCAGTATGCATGTTTGGATTGTAATGGATGGATTTTGGTTTGCACCAATAAGAGGGATTGTCTCATGGCAGATTTAAAGGAACACTCTGCCCATTCTCAACCAGCTTTGTATCATTAGAACATCAGTAGTATATCAGAAAACTGTAAACTGTTTTGAAGTCTGTCATTTAATTTGACAGTTATTGAGTGTTAAAGTGTGGACCAGTGACATCACTGGTCCACACTAACTCAAATTAATAACTCATTAACTCAAATCAACTCTCAATAACTGTCAAACTATTCATCATTCATCTAGTTTGACAGTTATTGAGAGTTGATTTGATAATGATACAAAGCTGGTTGAAAATGGGCAGAGTGTTCCTTTAAATGCCTGCTGTTTTGAGGACTTTATGACCGTGTTCAAAACAGTCATGCTTTTCTCCCGGGGAATTGGATGTTGGATATGCAGAAATGCTATCAAGAGCCAGGCTAAGATAGCTTTGTCTCTTTATCTCAACCCCTCTCTCCATATTCCCTTGAGATTATGTGTGTTAGCTCAGCTGGTCAGAGATGCTTTGCACCCTGGTACCCCCTAACCTCCTTCTGCCCCCCTCACCGACCCTCATCTCTCTCCCCCAGGCATCCATGGGGCGAGGGTGAGAGCCTAGGGCAAGCGCTCCACGTTCTCTATCTGTCTCTGCATCTCTCTTCCTGTTCTGTCTCTGCATCACTTCCTCTCTCTTTCTAATAAGCAAGTGCATTTCTGAGCCGGGGGGGAAACAGCAGTATTGAGTCCCTCCTCCATCACTCCTCTTTTTCACTCTCCACCATCATCACTCTGCCTCTTTCACTGTCTGTAACTCTTTAACTCCGCCCCCCCTCCCCTCCCCTCCCTTCCCCTCCCGTCCCCTCCCCTCCCCTCCCGACCCCTCCCCTCCCCCACCATACCCCCGTTCTCCTTTCCTTGGCGTTCCTATTTGTGACCTAGTTTTCGCCCTCTGTTGCCTTGTGCTTCATAAAAACTGCTGCTTCAACGGAGGAAAACGGGGGAGAGAAAGACAGAAAGGGGGACAGGACGAGAGGGCCAAACTAATAAAACTATAAGAAATTTGGCAAGGGATTTGTGTGTGTGTGTGTGTGTGTGTGTGTGTGTGTGTGTGTGTGTGTGTGTGTGTGTGTGTGTGTGCGTGTGCGTGCGCGCGTGTGTGTGTGTGGTCATAATCATAATTTAAACAGCAACAGTCCCCCCCCCCCTATCTTTTAAAATTCTCTGAGGAAACTTAAATTGGTTGTTTAGCAGAGATCTCCTCCAGATTGCATTGCGACTGTTTTCATTGCTTTCACATCCAGCGATGTCATCAGAAGTCACCCAGCAGAGCAGCACTTCCCCCGATTGTTGGAACTCTAATCATCTGGGGCGAGTTGCACTAAGTGGTCTTAACTATGCCTGGTCGTAACTCCTACGTCGGTCTTAGTTAAGACCAGTCTTTAGAGTGGATTTATGCCTGTTGCACCAAGACGGCTTATGTCTGGTCTTAACTATGCTGGTCGTAGCAATGCGCGTCCATGTGAATTGCCAGGGAATGCACCCTGATTGGATGATGTTGGAAAAATGTGCCTCGCGACCTGCTTGGAGCGTCACTGTGCCACTACGCTCTATCAGCCACTACTGTATGTGCATCACTACACCCACCCTCCTCCCACCCTCCCTCGCTCCGGGGGAAAAATGGCGACGATTGAGCCAGACAGACAGTCTGAATGAAATTGAATGTAACGTTCCCAATTCTATGTATTAAATTCTAAAAAATGAACGGCAACATTTGGGAAGGCTAAGCCACACAACTAGTTAGTTATAATCTAACATCGTGCTTTCAAAGACGGAGAACTGGCGGTGTTACGACGATGACGGTAAGGACTCAAAAAGGTCTCAGCGGAGACAGGCAGGCTCTACGCCTCCTCCTGACCAGGCGTAAGAGTTACGCCTGGTCGTAGTGAAAAGAAGGCTTAAGCCGTCTTGGTGCAACCGGCGTAGCTGTTAGGTCGTAAAGTAACTTAGCTTAAGACCAGTGTAAGACCAGTTGGTGCAACTGGCCCCTGATGATTGAGCTTTGGGCCAAAAACAGAGTTGAGTGGGTCAGGATTGGAGAAGAAGAGATCTACACGTCTTAACACTCCTCGCCTCTCCCCTCGTCTGTGTGTACTTTCATCTCCCCTCCAGAAATAGCTGTGTGTGTGTAGCTTGTAAACTTTGACCCCCAAACCCAGAGTTCAAACAGTCGTGACCCAGTAATCTTCCAGGAGTGAGTCACAGCTAAAACACAGGCACCAAACAGAGCTGTTTAACAAGAATTCCTTGTTTACTCCATAAAAAAAAAGTTCTATTTGGACAGAAATCTAAGTGCTCCGACTGTGTGGGCAATTTTCTTAAATATGCAGACTGAGGATCATGCTGTTAGACCGCCATAGAGATTTCTATGCTAAAGACAGCATCTGATGTCTCGACAAAAATAATGATGCCATAATTGATTAGAGATGACAAACAGTCCAGTAGTGCAGTGTGGTCTGGGATTCATTTACTGGCTCTATAGTACGCTTATCGGTTCAACATTGGGCTTTGAAAATAAGGGAGTTTTTCCGGGACCCCCACCCGACCATCATTGATGAAAGGGATTTCCGCTCTGGGTTCCAGAGATCTACCAACTAGCATGCTGGTTGACATCTTCTTTCCCACCGTCACCTGAACACTATAGTCCACCTTAAACCCTGCAAAAAAAACGCATCGTTGTTTCACAGCGTATTTGCGTCAAATCCGTTTTGACAGGTCTGGGTTAGAACTGTCGCCTTACAACAAGAAGGACCTTCTTCAAAACTCTTTCAAAGCAAGTTTTTGCAAGTTCTGCCTACGTTCGTATCAGTTTACTTTGGTTTCCAGCATTCCTACATAGACATTCAAGTTAGTTAGGTGGTTTGAAGACTCTAATTTTCCCATAGCTATGAAGTGTCAGTGTTTGGCCCTGTGATGGATTGGTCTCTGCCTTCCAACCAATACTGGGATAGGCTCCTGCCCCGTGTGGCCGTTACAAGGATGAACCAGGTAGAATGAATGAATGAATGAAATGAAAGTGTGTATGTTCATGTGCGTGTCTGTTTCTCCACTCTAGGCTCCAGTGCTGTGGCTTGAAGGTCGGGGACGCTCCGTCGTCTGCGGTGCCCCAACGCCAAGAGGTGTGCGGGCCACCGGGGGACAGAGACCGGAGGGACACCGTTGTGGCCACCAAGCGTCCCCTCTCCCCCCTGCTCAGCCCGAGTGACGGCCTGGGACCCCCTGGCGCCATGCTGGCTCACAAGAGAGCCACCACCGCCGACCCACGGACCCCCGCCGTGGAGAACGGGCTGTGCGGCAGCAACAACAAGAGCCTGGCGGCAGCTAAGACGGCCAGCATCCGGGATAAGATCTCACAGTGGGAGGGCAAGAAGAAGGAGCCTGGTTCCTTAACCCCCCCTACAGGAGGAACGTGTCCGCTGAGCACCGTGCAGAAGGAGGGCGAGACGGTGAGGAAGAAGGAATCCAAAGCTGCGGAAGTTCAAAGGACAGACAGCAAGAGGTTTGCCAGCTGGGAGAAGCAGGACTCGGGGAAGGAGAATGTAGGAAAGCTGGGGGATTGGAGACCTAAATCTCCAGAAGGCCCGACGAACAGAGACAGAGAAGTGATCCTGGAGAAGGGACCCCGGGGTGCTAAGCCACCGGAACAACCCCCCCAGGACAAGAAGTCCGTTTTGACTCATATTAAGAAACTGGAGCAGGCAATGAAGGAGGTCCCGGACAAAGCCTCGCTGGCGTTCCCAGGGAATTACTTCTGCCCTCCTTCAAAGGAGGAGCAGGAGGAGACGGAAAAGAGGGGCAACGAGCCCATTTTTGGGACTTTCGACGTGGTCCGGCCCGGGGGGTCGTCGCGGAGGAGGAGGGAGGGGGACCCTGAGAACGTATACACTGAGCCTGGCGCTCCGTCTATAAACCCTTTGCCCAAACCTCAGAGAACCTTCCAGCACCACACACCGCCCAGTACCCCAGCCTCAGGGCCCGGCTCGGGGAAGGGCAAGAGGAACTTACCCCCTCTGCCCTCCATTCCACCTCCACCACTGCCTACCTGCCCACCCCCAGGAGTCTGCAGGAGACCGTGGGCTGACAAACCCCGGGACAGCAGCAACAGGTAAGAGACTGAGATGAGATGACAAAGAATATGATTAATTTTGAACATCAATGCTGTGACACCCAATACTAAGCACTTTTCTTTGAAAAGTTGAAGTGTTTTTCTTCCCAATTGTGCTGCCAATTCCCTGTCAGGGTGTCCCAGAGCCATATAATAGAAGCATTGCAACATCTCCATTCACTCCAATGGACCAGTTTTTGACCTCACAAAAGTTCCTGGAAGTAATTGGTTCTGGATTAAGCAGCGGCGCTGTTGAGTTGCAGCAAAATGGACAGTCTGTGATGTATTTTGAAAGGGTCAGACGTTTAAAGAATCAAACTGTATATTATCAGCTTTATCTTATGCATTCAAACGCAGTGTGAGCCTCCTTCCTGGCTGTTCATTGGCTACTCGGTCACGCATTTTGGACCTCCGCTGGCACCACTCTCTTACTAGATTGCTCTGGGCTGTCCCGGTCGTTGCTCCACCCCCTCTGCTGATCTAGGGAGAGTTGTAGACTAGCACATGCTTCCTTCCGATACATGTTCAGTCGCCAGCTGCTTCTTCTCACCTGACAGCGAGGAGTTTTACCGGCAGGACATAGGGTGCAGGAGGATCATGCCCCCCCCAGTTCCCCTCCCCCCGACCAGAGGAGGCACTAGTGCAGCGACCAGAACACATACCCTTAATCCGGCGTCCCACCCGCAGACACGGCCAATTGTGCCTGTATGGACTCCCGACTAAGCCGGAGGTAACACAGGAGCTCGAACCTGAGAATCTACCGCTGCACTACACGGACGCCCCTAAAAGTGCTTTTCTAAATCTTGATAATGCAAACGTTATGTATCTGCTGAAAAGACATGAGTACGCCTCACTCACCTCAGCCTCACTCACCTTCACATGACACTGACGAAGATCCGTATCGGATCCAAACTGTTTGTCTATCTATTAAATGTTGTCCACGGGAGCTTAAGGAAACTGTGTCGCGAGCCCTTTTTCTAGTTTAAATTTTCTGTGTTACAGTTTGGCTCAGCACCAAGAAGTGGATGTGCGTAAGTTCCTTATCACTTTTTAAGCCTCACTCACCCCATCAGGTCAGGTTGTGTTTTAATCTTCTCAACCTCAAAGCTAACTTTACAAAATCAAATTGTTCAGTCTGCTCCTCCCTGAAATCAATGATGACCCTGTAGACCTAACATGTTCTCCTCTCCCCCCACCCACCTAAGTGTACAGCATGTCCCACATCTGCTGTAAATCACAGCCACTGATGACATCAGCCCGTTTCTAAATATCCCAAAGCATGAGCTCACCGGTTGGATCTGAGGAATGTACACATCAACTCAACTCATTGCTCATTCCAAAGTTGTGCTGCGAGGGGAGAACAACATGTAAAGTTGTGTTGCGAGGGGAGAACAACATGTAAAGTCGTGCTGCGAGGGGAGAACAACATGTAAAGTTGTGTTGCGAGGGGAGAACAACATGTAAAGTTGTGTTGCGAGGGGAGAACAACATGTAAAGTCGTGCTGCGAGGGGAGAACAACATGTAAAGTCGTGCTGCGAGGGGAGAACAACATGTAAAGTTGTGCTGCGAGGGGAGAACAACATGTAAAGTTGTGCTGCGAGGGGAGAACAACATGTAAAGTTGTGCTGCGAGGGGAGAACAACATGTAAAGTTGTGCTGCGAGGGGAGAACAACATGTAAAGTTGTGTTGCGAGGGGAGAACAACATGTAAAGTTGTGCTGCGAGGGGAGAACAACATGTAAAGTTGTGTTGCGAGGGGAGAACAACATGTAAAGTCGTGCTGCGAGGGGAGAACAACATGTAAAGTCGTGCTGCGAGGGGAGAACAACATGTAAAGTCGTGCTGCGAGGGGAGAACAACATGTAAAGTTGTGTTGCGAGGGGAGAACAACATGTAAAGTCGTGCTGCGAGGGGAGAACAACATGTAAAGTCGTGCTGCGAGGGGAGAACAACATGTAAAGTTGTGCTGCGAGGGGAGAACAACATGTAAAGTCGTGCTGCGAGGGGAGAACAACATGTAAAGTTGTGCTGCGAGGGGAGAACAACATGTAAAGTCGTGCTGCGAGGGGAGAACAACATGTAAAGTCGTGCTGCGAGGGGAGAACAACATGTAAAGTTGTGTTGCGAGGGGAGAACAACATGTAAAGTCGTGCTGCGAGGGGAGAACAACATGTAAAGTCGTGCTGCGAGGGGAGAACAACATGTAAAGTCGTGCTGCGAGGGGAGAACAACATGTAAAGTTGTGCTGCGAGGGGAGAACAACATGTAAAGTCGTGCTGCGAGGGGAGAACAACATGTAAAGTTGTGCTGCGAGGGGAGAACAACATGTAAAGTTGTGCTGCGAGGGGAGAACAACATGTAAAGTCGTGCTGCGAGGGGAGAACAACATGTAAAGTTGTGCCGCGAGGGGAGAACAACATGTAAAGTTGTGCTGCGAGGGGAGAACAACATGTAAAGTCGTGCTGCGAGGGGAGAACAACATGTAAAGTCGTGCTGCGAGGGGAGAACAACATGTAAAGTTGTGCCGCGAGGGGAGAACAACATGTAACGTTGTGCTGCGAGGGGAGAACAACATGTAAAGTTGTGCCGCGAGGGGAGAACAACATGTAAAGTTGTGTTGCGAGGGGAGAACAACATGTAAAGTTGTGCCGCGAGGGGAGAACAACATGTAAAGTTGTGTTGCGAGGGGAGAACAACATGTAAAGTCGTGCTGCGAGGGGAGAACAACATGTAAAGTCGTGCCGCGAGGGGAGAACAACATGTAAAGTTGTGCCGCGAGGGGAGAACAACATGTAACGTTGTGCTGCGAGGGGAGAACAACATGTAAAGTTGTGCTGCGAGGGGAGAACAACATGTAAAGTTGTTCTGCGAGGGGAGAACAACATGTAAAGTTGTGCTGCGAGGGGAGAACAACATGTAAAGTTGTGCTGCGAGGGGAGAACAACATGTAAAGTTGTGCTGCGAGGGGAGAACAACATGTAAAGTTGTGCTGCGAGGGGAGAACAACATGTAAAGTTGTGCTGCGAGGGGAGAACAACATGTAAAGTTGTGCTGCGAGGGGAGAACAACATGTAAAGTTGTGCTGCGAGGGGAGAACAACATGTAAAGTTGTGCTGCGAGGGGAGAACATGTAAAGTTGTGCTGAACATGTAAAGTTCTTCCATGAAGGGAGATCAACATGTAAAGTTGTGTGAGTCATGCCTAAGAGCCCCCTGGCTTATGGAGAAGTTTCACTTGAACATTAGAATCCATTGCACAAGGCCTTTTCCTGTCACAGAGGAGTAGTCACTCATTAAGAGAGGGCTTTAGTAGTGTTAGAAATTCAACAAGTAACATTTTGTCGAATTTGCCCCAAAACGGTCAGAATCAAGATTTTGCCAACTGTTATAAACATATAGGAATTTGCAGGCGTCCTCCAAGTAGTGCTTGACTTCAGATGGTTTCAATCAAACAAACAAGAAGAGTTCTGTAGGGAAACCAAAAATGTGAACTCTGCAGTATCGGAATATGTCTATTGTTCACTTTCTCCAGTGGTCTGCATTCTTGTTTGGAACTTGGCTTGTCTCTGTTACATTCCATACCATATGTGGACGCCGTGCTCTGCTCCAGTGTGCGGTTTCAGGTCCTTTTGTGTGGTCAGACTGTCTCTCTGTGAGTGACCTGGGCAGCATGTGTGTGTGCATGCGTGTGCATGTGTGTGTGTGTGTGTGTGCGTGTGTGTGTTTGTATGCGCGTGCACACACACACGCACACAAGTGAATGCCCACAGAGGTGGGCATTCAGGACATGCCAAGAGGTACATCCAGTCCTGCCTGCTTGCCTGCTTGGCATATCAGGCATATTGAGGCATCAATACACATATAGTGGTAGGCCTACATGCATGCACACACGCACACACACACACACACATGCACACGCGCGCGTGTACACACACACACACACACACACACACACACACACACACACACACACACACACACACACACACACACACACACACACACGTGAGTGCATACCCAAACACAGTGTAGATCCCCACCCTACTCTTCCTACTTGTATTTAGTGTGCAACAGAGTTCAAACTAAGCATTTGGCGATTATGTGACACATAGCTGGAACACACTTGATCTCACAAGCGCCCCCGCTTGTTCTGCACTGCTACTACATCCTTATTCTCTTTTATGGTCAATGGACTGGATTTATATCGTGCTTTTGCAAGTCTGATGACCGCGCAGCGCGCTTTACAGTATGCCTCACATGCACACATCAACAGCGTCTGCAGCCGTGCCAGGTGCCAACTGCTCGTCGGGGAGCAGTTAAGGGGTTCAGTGTTTTGCTCAAGGACACTTCGACAGAATTGACACACAGAGGAGCGAACCGAGAACCTTTCCGATTTCTTCTCTGTCGTCTTCTACACCTTGTGTAAAGCACCTTGAATTGCTTTTGCTGAATCTGTGTGTCCCCTCTGTCCACCAGGAAGTCCTATGAGTTTGAATCTGTGTGTCCCCTCTGTCCACCAGGAAGTCCTATGAGTTTGAATCTGTGTGTCCCCTCTGTCCACCAGGAAGTCCTATGAGTTTGAATCTGTGTGTCCCCTCTGTCCACCAGGAAGTCCTATGAGTTTGAATCTGTGTGTCCCTCTGTCCACCAGGAAGTCCTATGAGTTTGAATCTGTGTGTCCCTCTGTCCACCAGGAAGTCCTATGAGTTTGAATCTGTGTGTCCCCTCTGTCCACCAGGAAGTCCTATGAGTTTGAATCTGTGTGTCCCTCTGTCCACCAGGAAGTCCTATGAGTTTGAATCTGTGTGTCCCCTCTGTCCACCAGGAAGTCCTATGAGTTTGAATGTGTGTGTCCCTCTGTCCACCAGGAAGTCCTATGAGTTTGAATCTGTATGTCCCCTCTGTCCACCAGGAAGTCCTATGAGTTTGAATGTGTGTGTCCCTCTGTCCACCAGGAAGTGTCCCTCTGTCCACCAGGAAGTCCTATGAGTTTGAATCTGTGTGTCCCCTCTGTCCACCAGGAAGTCCTATGAGTTTGAATCTGTGTGTCCCTCTGTCCACCAGGAAGTCCTATGAGTTTGAATCTGTGTGTCCCCTCTGTCCACCAGGAAGTCCTATGAGTTTGAATGTGTGTGTCCCTCTGTCCACCAGGAAGTCCTATGAGTTTGAATCTGTATGTCCCCTCTGTCCACCAGGAAGTCCTATGAGTTTGAATGTGTGTGTCCCTCTGTCCACCAGGAAGTGTCCCTCTGTCCACCAGGAAGTCCTATGAGTTTGAATATGTGTGTCCCTCTGTCCACCAGGAAGTCCTATGAGTTTGAACCTGTGTGTCCCTCTGTCCACCAGGAAGTCCTATGAGTTTGAATCTGTGTGTCCCTCTGTCCACCAGGAAGTCCTATGAGTTTGAATCTGTGTGTCCCGCTGTCCACCAGGAAATCCTACGAGTTTATATCTGTGTGTCCCTCTGTCCACCAGGAAGTCCTATGAGTTTGAACCTGTGTGTCCCTCTGTCCACCAGGAAGTCCTATGAGTTTGAATCTGTGTGTCCCTCTGTCCACCAGGAAGTCCTATGAGTTTGAATCTGTGTGTCCCTCTGTCCACCAGGAAGTCCTATGAGTTTGAATCTGTGTGTCCCGCTGTCCACCAGGAAGTCCTATGAGTTTGAATCTGTGTGTCCCTCTTGTCCACCAGGAAGTCCTATGAGTTTGAATCTGTGTGTCCCTCTTGTCCACCAGGAAGTCCTACGAGTTTGAGGACCTGCTCCAGTCGTCCACAGAGGGCTGCAGCCGGGTGGACTGGTACGCTCAGTCCAGACTGGGCCTCACACGCACTTTATCAGAGGAGAATGTGTACGAGGACATACTAGGTAAACTACACACATTATGACACCTGACCTGTTTAAAAATAATGCTCACAAATGTAAATGCATTTGGGTCATCTGGGTAGTGTGGAGCTACAAGCATTTGTCTACCATTGAGACCCAGGTTCAATTCCTGCCGGCTTGGTCAGACCTTCCTACAGTACAGACACAATTGGCCGTGTCTGCTGGTGGGAAGCCTGTGTGTCCTGCTCGCTGCACTAGTGCCTCCTGTGGTCGCGCAGGGCGCCTGTTTGGTGGGAGGGGAACTGGGGGGAATACCATGATCCTCCCACGCGCTTTCACCTGTCGCTGTCAGGTGAAAAGAAGCGGCTGGCGACTGCACATGTATCGGAGGAGGCATGGTGCTAGTCTACGGCTCTCCCCAGATCGGCAGAGGGGGTGGAGCAACGACCGGGGACAGCGGGGGGAATTTGGCCCGAGCACAACTGGGGAGAAAATGGGAGATTTTCTTGTGTGTGAAAATAATGGTCTCAAATGTGGATTTGATTGATGTTTGCAGAAGTTGAACAGTCTTATTGTGAAGGCTGCAGTTTGACCTATTTCATGATGTCCTCGAGATGTTAGATGAGAAAGCAGCTTGATGTCAGTGTGTGTGTCACCGGGTTCAGAGTGAACCGCAGCCGAGGTGATGGGAAGGCCATGTTTCTTTAGTCTGTTGTGTGTTCTTCTTCTTGCTCCACGTTTTCATTTAGGAGCTGCTGCTCCACCACTGATTAAAAATGATACGTAGCAACATGAGCTACGCTCGGGCTTTATTACCTGCACTGTTATGCCTACCCCACCTAGCTCGCTTTCATTTGAGAACTTCAGACAGTCACAGTGTTCTGTGAGGTCAGCTGAGGTTCTCTTGTAGGATTGTCACCACAGTGGGGGGCATATGAATGGCTTCAGGCCATAGCACTTTACCGGCACTGGCTTCTATACGTCTGCTTTGGTCTTCATCGCTGAGAGCGTTGTATAATGAGGGCTGCTGCTCATAAACACTATATAAATACACACTATATAAATACACAGTATATAAATACACAGTATATAAAGAGCAATGCTGGGGAGCGTCCTCATTACAGTTCAATGATCTTTCATTGTCTTCTTCTGGCTCTCTGTGTCGTTTCCTCCTTTCATTCAGTGTTAATGTTCTTTTAAATTCTCAGACATTGAAGCAGCAAAGCCGCAGCAGCTCTCCAGAGACTCGCTATAGCAGTGGTTCTCAAATGGGGGTCCGCGGACCCCCAGGGGTCCGTGGCACTTTGCCAGGGGGTCCGCGAAAAGTTTTCAAGTAAAAAAAAGAAAAAATAAAATTAATTAAAAAATAAAATGCTACATGTTAATTATTCCTTCTCAAACTACTTCCTACATGGTGCTAGTCTATCAAAATATCTTGGCTGTCATTGATTGTGTTGCATAGTGGTTTTCTGTACTGTTGACAAATTGTGATATTGTAAGTCGCTTTGGACAAAACAAAAGTGTCTGCTAAATGACGTAATGTAAATGTAATGTAATAAAAAAATATATATATATATTTTTTTTTGCAAAATCTTCATAGTTCAACGAAAATAGTTCATGCTTTAAATCTAAAATGGTTCATGGATTACATTCTAATAACAAACCTATCAAATTAAAAGTCAAGCACGTTACCGTGGAAACAATTAAGCTTAGCCCAAAATCACAAATCAGAATGAGGGGGTCCCCGGTATATTTTCTATCTTGTAAGGGGTCCTTGGCTGAAAAACATTTGAGAACCTCTGCGCTATAGCCCTCTGTTCAAATAGCAGCTCAATGCCTATGAGAGGGAGACCGAGGGAGAGAGAGAGAGAGAGAGAGAGAGAGAGAGAGAGAGAGAGAGACAGTAGTAGACAGTAATGAGCGTGCGGGTAACGTGTGCAGCGCTAGATTCCCTGCTTACCAACACGAGGGTTGCAGGTTCGAGCCCCCCCCCCCTTCCGTGTTACCTCCGGCTCGGTCGGGCATCCATACAGGCACATTTGGCCGTGTCTGTGGTTGGGAAGCCGGATTAAGGGTATGTGTCCTGGCCGCTGAACTAGCGCCTCCGCTGGTCAGTCGGGGGGCACCTGTTCGGGGGGAGGGGAACTGGGGTGAATAGCAGGAGACTCCTCCTGCTGGTGACTCCTCAAAAGAAAAAGAAACGGCTGGCAACTGCACATGTATCGGAGGAAGCATGTGCTAGTGTACAACTCTCCCCAGATCCGGCAGAGGTGGTGTAGCAACAACCGAGACAGGGAATTGATGAACAAGTACAATTAGGGAAAAATTGTCAGGGGGAGGATCTGAAAAAACTTGTCTTTTATTTAGGCTCTCATCTGACAACAGTCTTTTTTGAGATAGTAAGTTTTTGAGAAGTAACTGGCCTGACACACACACACACACACACACACACACACACACACACACACACACACACACACACACACAGGATGCTCACTTGCGCACACAAAGACGCTGTAGAGATGAAGCCTGTCGCTGTCAGCAGCCAGCAATGTGAAAAACAGTGTGCCGATCCCTTGTTTTCCTCAGAGAGAGAGAGAGAGAGAGAGAGAGAGAGAGAGAGAGAGAGAGAGAGAGAGAGAGAGGGGAACTGAACGTCCCTTTCTATCCTTCTACCTCCTCCTCCTCCTCCTCCTACAGGTCACATCTGGTGGATGGATCGATAGGGGAGAGGAGAGGAGAGGAGAGATACAGGGAGACAGAGACAACGAGAGAAGAGAGAGGCAGCAGCCTTGGAAAATGGGCATATATACCTGACTCCTTATCTGGCTAGAGTTACAGTTAGCGTTGTTTGTGCTCGCGGGCAGTTGTGCGTCTCATCACAGTGAAATATGAGCCGTGCTGCTAGCGCACTCCTGCTGCCTGCACATCTGGAGTGGGAACGTTCTGGCAAAACAAAAAGTCCGAAACATGACTGATATGGAAAGAATACTTAATACTTACGGTTTCATAAGCTTGCAGCGTGGGGGCTATTTGCGGTGCCGTTGATTCCTCTGCTTTGACAAATGTTTCCTTCTGTAGACCCTCCATCCAAGGAGAACCCCTATGAAGATATAGAGCTGGAGAGAAGCTGCCTTGGAAGCAAATGTGTTTCACCTGCCTCCTCATCTCCTGTCCCCGACACTCCGACCAAGGTACAAATGTGATGACCATGACGTTATGGCACTAATACATCACCACGAAAACCAAATACTTCCACGGAGACAGAGTTTTCTCGGTAACTCCGAGTCGAATCAGGATTATGGTAATATTAAAAATCTGACTTTTGGGATGAGTGTTAATTTATACTGACATTTATATCCTCGTGAATCTCTCTTGCTCTCTCCATCCCCCACCAGCTCTCCTCCAAGTCTGGTTTCTTTAGACAGAACTCAGAACGGCGAAGCTTCAAGCTCCTGGAGCTGCACAAGACCGGCCGGGACACCGGTATCTCCTCGCCATCCCGCATCAGCCCCCCCTCCACGCCAAGCAGCCCCGACGACACGCCCAGTCTCTCTGGAGACCCTTACAACCGCCGACGAAGGAAAATCCCCAAGGTACGGGACCGGGGGGGAGGGGGGGTTCTGTCTGAGATTTACGGCCCAGTGAGTCCACAGCTGAGGTTCTGGACTGGTCCACTCATGCCGTCGACAGGGGGATGAGTAATACTATGGAAAAACATTTGACAGATATTTCCTGTGAGAAGTGTGCCTAGGGGGAAGGCCTCCCAGAAGCTGTATATTGAAATGATCTCGTGTGGGGATTTGTGGACATTTTGTTTGTAGTCCATAGACATAAATATGGACTTTTTGGTTTTCCATTGACCTCCTACAGATGGTGGTGAAAATCAATGGCATCTTTGAGGCACGGAGAGGGAAGAAACGCATGAAGAGGGTGTCTCAGTCCACCGAGTCCAGCTCAGGGAGAGGTGAGAGTTTAAAAGGGTTTCCTTCACTACACCATCCTGAGAAACTTTAGCAGAACGGCCTCTTCACAGGTCCATCTCCATAAAAGGAACAATATTTTCAACCATATGTGTTCACTTAACTTTACGGGCCAGTTTACATTTTTTGGGTCAGTTGAGACTGACCCATTTTGTCAGAGGACCTGGGTAGTGTTGTGTGCTTATATGAAACACAAATGTGCTTTTAAATGGATGCAGAATGAGGGCAAATGCCTTTTGTGATCCCAGTTTTCTTTGATTGTTATTCGCAAACGTCCTCTTTCCTTTTTCACTCTCTTTGATGTAGTGACAGATGAGAACAGCGAGTCGGAGAGCGACACGGAGGAGAAACTCAAAGGTGAGAACTGGGGGGTACAATTGAGGAGAAAATGGGGGGGGAATCAGAAAAAAAGAGAAATATGCATGTACATGAAAACTTCTTTCTATTCACCGTTGTCTTGTCACCTACTGTATTGACAGTCATTCAGTTCACTAAATGACATCTAACAACCAAAATATACTCAGATGGAAGTTACGCCTTCTCATAGTGTGTGTACAGTACATCATGTATGTATTTGTATTAACGTGTGTGTGTGTGTGTGTGTGTGTGTGTGTGTGTGTGTGTGTGTGTGTGTGTGTGTGTGTGTGTGTGTGTGTGTGTGTGTTTCTCTGTGCCCAGCCCACAGCCAGCGCCTGGTTTCGGTCCAGTCCATGCTGAGGCAGACGGGGCGGTACCGGACCTTGGAGAAGGATCTGATGGAGCTGCAGGAGAGGAAACTTTTTGAGTATTTTATCGTTGTTGCGCTCAACAAGACCAAGGCCGGAGTTCCATTCCTTCCAGAAGTCACACAGCAGTTCCCTCTCAAGGTAAAACTGTGACACAATTGTTATTGAACAGGGTATCCACAGGGTCTCGAAAAGTATTAAAAGTTGATAAATTAATTTGGGGGAAATTATTAAACTCTCTCGTAACGGACAAGCCCGTCCGTTGACAAAATTTGATAAATTAATTTGGGGGAAAGTATTAAAAAGTGTTAATCGCCATTTGATGAGGTCTTACATTTTGTAGCTATTGTGCTGATTGTGTTAAATGGGGATATATCGTCTCATATTGATCGCAGACACCTGAGTTGAATCAAAATCGTATCGTGGCAGACTTTGTGATATCAGCAAATATCGTATCGTTGTCCACAGAATCTATATGATATTATATTGTGCTAAAACTTGTGATTTACATCCCTATCGCCGATGTGACAAAAGTGGCGATGAGGTCTCAAAATATATTCTGGCAAGAAAGAGAAAAAATAACATTTTCATATGAATAGATATCTGCTTTGCTACTCTACATAGCCAATTGATGTAATAATGATTCCAATGTTTGGAATAAATAAAAGACAAACTGGGGAGCCTAGTTAGCATGAGCAGCGATAGCCACCATAAAAAACAAAGAAAAGTAGCGCCACCTACGTAAACACCAACTTCATGAACAGAAAATATATTCTCTGTCCTTAACATAGACCCCAGTAACACTGAGGCTGTGATTTTTAATTACAGTATATTCTGAATGTATCTGTATTGTAAGGGATCATACAGAATGTATGAAACAACATCATAATGCAAATCTAATCTCTGGCCTCTAGCTGGAGAGAAGCTTCAAGTTCATGAGGGAAACTGAGGACCAGCTGAAGGTTATCCCCCAGTTCTGCTTCCCCGATGCCAAAGACTGGGCGCCAGTCGACAACTTCCCCAGGTCAGTTGGAGTCTGACCGATGCCGCGGGGCTCAGGAGCGTAAAAAAGCAACATGAAACAAGGATACAGAAATGCCTGACCGGAGTGGGATGGCTCAGCTGCTAGCCATGATGCTAATAACCACACAAACCGCTTATTAGTGAGAAAGTAAAGCCAAAAATGGAAATGACAAAATGACCCTTTTTAAGTCGTAAAAATGACGACACTCCCTTTAACTATATGGCTCTGCGTGACGAAGACGGATGATTACAGGGAGGGAACATGATGGATTTATCACCTTACACCTGGTTCACCTGGTCCACTCTTTGTATGCTGTTTGAAACGGCTCATATTACCCAATAGCACCTAGCTTAGCCTCTCAAGGACCCACATTGTTCCCAGAAGTGATGACGTGTGTCCTAAGGGTGACGGCTAATAATTACCTTGCGGTAAATGTTTGACGGGTGAAGGGCCAGAGGAATGCTGTTGGCACAAGCTACGCTAGCCGCCGAGCGCACACCTGCAGACCCAGCCATTGAACCGTCTGACACACTCCGCCTCGTCTGAGGGGGTCCTCACTGGTCAATGAATACCTGTCAGGTCAAACTTGGATGCCTTTGTGTGGGTATTTGCAGAGTGAGCCTGCCCCGAGGGTCTTCCTCCTCGGGTACAAAGTGCGCTCATTGTTTATCAGAAGAACTTGATAACTTTACATCAACACCTGAATGACATAGAAAAGTCCAGCCCAGAGCTGAGTTTTCTGTTCCCACACCAGCCATGTTATAAGTTTTACGGCTGAAAATAGTTTAGAGTGTGTCTCAATTATCTCTTCCCCCCCCCCCCCCCCCCCCCCCCCTCCCCCAGTGAGACCTTCTCCTTTGTCCTGACCGGTGAGGATGGGAGCCGGCGGTTTGGCTACTGTCGGCGTTTACTGGTAGGCTCAAATATGTCACTAGATGCAATCCTCTTCATTTGGTCTTGCATTATAAACGGGTTCATTTAATATGTCTTCAACTTGTTTTACTCTTTCTTTTGAGTTGTGCTACTGTCTAAGTTGCTGCCATTGACATATTGCTACACATGTGTTTATAACAAGATACATGCCAAAAAGTCTGTAGCTGTATTTGGGTGAGCAGTCTCTATAAGCTGTATTTGGGTGAGCAGTCTAGCTGTATTTGGGTTAGCAGTCTCTATCCACCTTATTTTTGCCTGATCTGCTGATGGGTGCTTCTTCTGGTGTGATCCTCCCAGCCTTGTTGCTGACAGCTTGACACCCATCTGGGCGAACGGAGCAAATCACTAATCAGGTCCAGCTTGGCGAAAATCTCGTCGATAAATATCCCTTTAAGAGCGCAGTGCATTCATGGGTAATCGCCTGCTGTGGCTAATATTAACCATTTCGAGTAACACTGTTTCCATACGGATCACCAGCGTTAGTTTGTTGTTTATAACGTGGCTATATTCATAACGTTTTCTATCTCGGATGCGTTATTTCGAATCGCACATAGGTTACGCCAAAACCCACATAGGTTACGCCTGGCGCAACCTATGTGGGTTTCAGGACGAAACAGCCTCGACTCCACTAACGTCATCTTTAGAGCACAATATTCCTGGAATGCAAGTTTAACTAAACAGTTACATGTCCTCGGCATTCTACATAAAATTAAGATATTACGGGTTGTTTTATTTTGTATGTTACATACTTATTGACCAAGTTATGTTCAATTCAGCCAGGGTACAAGGGACTGAGTGTAGGTGGCCATCTTTTCAAATCAAGTAGAATACATTAGGAAATGGCAAGCTGCAGCAATAGTCACGTTAAACCGGACCTTGTACGCACAATTATTTTTTACAGTGGGGCATTCAAAAATAAGGTGGATAGCTGTATTTGGGTGAGCAGTCTAGCTGTATTTGGGTGAGCAGTCTCTAGCTGTATTTAGGTGAGCAGTCTCTAGCTGTATTTAGGTGAGCAGTCTAGCTGTATTTGGGTGAGCAGTCTGTAGCTGTATTTAGGTGAGCAGTCTCTAGCTGTATTTAGGTGAGCAGTCTAGCTGTATTTGAGTGAGCAGTCTCTAGCTGTATTTAGGTGAGCAGTCTAGCTGTATTTGGGTGAGCAGTCTCTAGCTGTATTTGGGTGAGCAGTCTCTAGCTGTATTTGGGTGAGCAGTCTCTAGCTGTATTTAGGTGAGCAGTCTCTAGCTGTATTTGGGTGAGCAGTCTCTAGCTGTATTTAGGTGAGCAGTCTCTAGCTGTATTTGGGTGAGCAGTCTCTAGCTGTATTTGGGTGAGCAGTCTCTAGCTGTATTTGGGTGAGCAGTCTAGCTGTATTTGGGTGAGCAGTCTAGCTGTATTTGGGTGAGCAGTCTAGCTGTATTTGGGTGAGCAGTCTAGCTGTATTTGGGTGAGCAGTCTCTAGCTGTATTTGGGTGAGCAGTCTCTAGCTGTATTTGGGTGAGCAGTCTCTAGCTGTATTTGGGTGAGCAGTCTAGCTGTATTTGGGTGAGCAGTCTCTAGCTGTATTTAGGTGAGCAGTCTCTAGCTGTATTTGGGTGAGCAGTCTATCTGTATTTGGGTGAGCAGTCTATCTGTATTTGAGTGAGCAGTCTAGCTGTATTTGAGTGAGCAGTCTCTAGCTGTATTTGGGTGAGCAGTCTCTAGCTGTATTTGAGTGAGCAGTCTAGCTGTATTTGAGTGAGCAGTCTCTAGCTGTATTTGGGTGAGCAGTCTAGCTGTATTTGAGTGAGCAGTCTCTAGCTGTATTTGGGTGAGCAGTCTAGCTGTATTTGAGTGAGCAGTCTCTAGCTGTATTTGGGTGAGCAGTCTAGCTGTATTTGAGTGAGCAGTCTCTAGCTGTATTTAGGTGAGCAGTCTAGCTGTATTTGAGTGAGCAGTCTCTAGCTGTATTTAGGTGAGCAGTCTCTATAGCTGTATTTGAGTGAGCAGTCTCTAGCTGTATTTAGGTGAGCAGTCTCTAGCTGTATTTGAGTGAGCAGTCTCTAGCTGTATTTAGGTGAGCAGTCTAGCTGTATTTGAGTGAGCAGTCTCTAGCTGTATTTAGGTGAGCAGTCTAGCTGTATTTGGGTGAGCAGTCTCTAGCTGTATTTAGGTGAGCAGTCTCTATAGCTGTATTTGGGTGAGCAGTCTCTAGCTGTATTTAGGTGAGCAGTCTCTAGCTGTATTTAGGTGAGCAGTCTCTATAGCTGTATTTGAGTGAGCAGTCTCTAGCTGTATTTGGGTGAGCAGTCTAGCTGTATTTGGGTGAGCAGTCTCTAGCTGTATTTGGGTGAGCAGTCTCTAGCTGTATTTGGGTGAGCAGTCTAGCTGTATTTAGGTGAGCAGTCTCTAGCTGTATTTGGGTGAGCAGTCTCTAGCTGTATTTGGGTGAGCAGTCTCTAGCTGTATTTGGGTGAGCAGTCTCTAGCTGTATTTGGGTGAGCAGTCTCTAGCTGTATTTAGGTGAGCAGTCTCTAGCTGTATTTAGGTGAGCAGTCTCTAGCTGTATTTGAGTGAGCAGTCTCTAGCTGTATTTAGGTGAGCAGTCTCTAGCTGTATTTGGGTGAGCAGTCTAGCTGTATTTAGGTGAGCAGTCTCTAGCTGTATTTGGGTGAGCAGTCTCTAGCTGTATTTGGGTGAGCAGTCTCTAGCTGTATTTGGGTGAGCAGTCTCTAGCTGTATTTAGGTGAGCAGTCTCTAGCTGTATTTAGGTGAGCAGTCTCTAGCTGTATTTGAGTGAGCAGTCTCTAGCTGTATTTAGGTGAGCAGTCTCTATAGCTGTATTTGGGTGAGCAGTCTCTAGCTGTATTTGGGTGAGCAGTCTAGCTGTATTTAGGTGAGCAGTCTCTAGCTGTATTTGGGTGAGCAGTCTCTAGCTGTATTTGGGTGAGCAGTCTCTAGCTGTATTTGGGTGAGCAGTCTAGCTGTATTTAGGTGAGCAGTCTCTAGCTGTATTTGGGTGAGCAGTCTCTAGCTGTATTTAGGTGAGCAGTCTCTAGCTGTATTTGGGTGAGCAGTCTCTAGCTGTATTTGGGTGAGCAGTCTCTAGCTGTATTTGGGTGAGCAGTCTAGCTGTATTTAGGTGAGCAGTCTCTAGCTGTATTTGGGTGAGCAGTCTCTAGCTGTATTTGGGTGAGCAGTCTAGCTGTATTTGGGTGAGCAGTCTCTAGCTGTATTTAGGTGAGCAGTCTCTAGCTGTATTTGGGTGAGCAGTCTAGCTGTATTTAGGTGAGCAGTCTCTAGCTGTATTTGGGTTAGCAGTCTAGCTGTATTTGGGTGAGCAGTCTCTAGCTGTATTTGGGTGAGCAGTCTCTAGCTGTATTTGGGTGAGCAGTCTAGCTGTATTTAGGTGAGCAGTCTCTAGCTGTATTTAGGTGAGCAGTCTAGCTGTATTTGAGTGAGCAGTCTCTAGCTGTATTTAGGTGAGCAGTCTAGCTGTATTTGGGTGAGCAGTCTCTAGCTGTATTTGGGTGAGCAGTCTCTAGCTGTATTTGGGTGAGCAGTCTCTAGCTGTATTTAGGTGAGCAGTCTCTAGCTGTATTTGGGTGAGCAGTCTCTAGCTGTATTTAGGTGAGCAGTCTCTAGCTGTATTTGGGTGAGCAGTCTCTAGCTGTATTTGGGTGAGCAGTCTCTAGCTGTATTTGGGTGAGCAGTCTAGCTGTATTTGGGTGAGCAGTCTAGCTGTATTTGGGTGAGCAGTCTAGCTGTATTTGGGTGAGCAGTCTAGCTGTATTTGGGTGAGCAGTCTCTAGCTGTATTTGGGTGAGCAGTCTCTAGCTGTATTTGGGTGAGCAGTCTCTAGCTGTATTTGGGTGAGCAGTCTAGCTGTATTTGGGTGAGCAGTCTCTAGCTGTATTTAGGTGAGCAGTCTCTAGCTGTATTTGGGTGAGCAGTCTATCTGTATTTGGGTGAGCAGTCTATCTGTATTTGAGTGAGCAGTCTAGCTGTATTTGAGTGAGCAGTCTCTAGCTGTATTTGGGTGAGCAGTCTCTAGCTGTATTTGAGTGAGCAGTCTAGCTGTATTTGAGTGAGCAGTCTCTAGCTGTATTTGGGTGAGCAGTCTAGCTGTATTTGAGTGAGCAGTCTCTAGCTGTATTTGGGTGAGCAGTCTAGCTGTATTTGAGTGAGCAGTCTCTAGCTGTATTTGGGTGAGCAGTCTAGCTGTATTTGAGTGAGCAGTCTCTAGCTGTATTTAGGTGAGCAGTCTAGCTGTATTTGAGTGAGCAGTCTCTAGCTGTATTTAGGTGAGCAGTCTCTATAGCTGTATTTGAGTGAGCAGTCTCTAGCTGTATTTAGGTGAGCAGTCTCTAGCTGTATTTGAGTGAGCAGTCTCTAGCTGTATTTAGGTGAGCAGTCTAGCTGTATTTGAGTGAGCAGTCTCTAGCTGTATTTAGGTGAGCAGTCTAGCTGTATTTGGGTGAGCAGTCTCTAGCTGTATTTAGGTGAGCAGTCTCTATAGCTGTATTTGGGTGAGCAGTCTCTAGCTGTATTTAGGTGAGCAGTCTCTAGCTGTATTTAGGTGAGCAGTCTCTATAGCTGTATTTGAGTGAGCAGTCTCTAGCTGTATTTGGGTGAGCAGTCTAGCTGTATTTG
This sequence comes from Poromitra crassiceps, assembly GCF_964638095.1. Taxonomy (NCBI): domain Eukaryota; kingdom Metazoa; phylum Chordata; class Actinopteri; order Beryciformes; family Melamphaidae; genus Poromitra; species Poromitra crassiceps. The sequence continues at coordinate 14,087,956 of NC_139652.1, forward strand.
GGTGAGCAGTCTCTAGCTGTATTTGGGTGAGCAGTCTCTAGCTGTATTTGGGTGAGCAGTCTAGCTGTATTTAGGTGAGCAGTCTCTAGCTGTATTTGGGTGAGCAGTCTCTAGCTGTATTTGGGTGAGCAGTCTCTAGCTGTATTTGGGTGAGCAGTCTCTAGCTGTATTTGGGTGAGCAGTCTCTAGCTGTATTTAGGTGAGCAGTCTCTAGCTGTATTTAGGTGAGCAGTCTCTAGCTGTATTTGAGTGAGCAGTCTCTAGCTGTATTTAGGTGAGCAGTCTCTAGCTGTATTTGGGTGAGCAGTCTAGCTGTATTTAGGTGAGCAGTCTCTAGCTGTATTTGGGTGAGCAGTCTCTAGCTGTATTTGGGTGAGCAGTCTCTAGCTGTATTTGGGTGAGCAGTCTCTAGCTGTATTTAGGTGAGCAGTCTCTAGCTGTATTTAGGTGAGCAGTCTCTAGCTGTATTTGAGTGAGCAGTCTCTAGCTGTATTTAGGTGAGCAGTCTCTATAGCTGTATTTGGGTGAGCAGTCTCTAGCTGTATTTGGGTGAGCAGTCTAGCTGTATTTAGGTGAGCAGTCTCTAGCTGTATTTGGGTGAGCAGTCTCTAGCTGTATTTGGGTGAGCAGTCTCTAGCTGTATTTGGGTGAGCAGTCTAGCTGTATTTAGGTGAGCAGTCTCTAGCTGTATTTGGGTGAGCAGTCTCTAGCTGTATTTAGGTGAGCAGTCTCTAGCTGTATTTGGGTGAGCAGTCTCTAGCTGTATTTGGGTGAGCAGTCTCTAGCTGTATTTGGGTGAGCAGTCTAGCTGTATTTAGGTGAGCAGTCTCTAGCTGTATTTGGGTGAGCAGTCTCTAGCTGTATTTGGGTGAGCAGTCTAGCTGTATTTGGGTGAGCAGTCTCTAGCTGTATTTAGGTGAGCAGTCTCTAGCTGTATTTGGGTGAGCAGTCTAGCTGTATTTAGGTGAGCAGTCTCTAGCTGTATTTGGGTTAGCAGTCTAGCTGTATTTGGGTGAGCAGTCTCTAGCTGTATTTGGGTGAGCAGTCTCTAGCTGTATTTGGGTGAGCAGTCTAGCTGTATTTAGGTGAGCAGTCTCTAGCTGTATTTAGGTGAGCAGTCTCTAGCTGTATTTGGGTGAGCAGTCTCTAGCTGTATTTGGGTGAGCAGTCTCTAGCTGTATTTGGGTGAGCAGTCTAGCTGTATTTAGGTGAGCAGTCTCTAGCTGTATTTGGGTGAGCAGTCTAGCTGTATTTAGGTGAGCAGTCTAGCTGTATTTGGGTGAGCAGTCTCTAGCTGTATTTGGGTGAGCAGTCTAGCTGTATTTGGGTGAGCAGTCTCTAGCTGTATTTGGGTGAGCAGTCTCTAGCTGTATTTAGGTGAGCAGTCTAGCTGTATTTGGGTGAGCAGTCTCTAGCTGTATTTCGGTTAGCAGTCTTGTAACACTGTTGTTCTGAGGCTTGACTGTCTGTTTCTTGCTGGCTGTCCACAGCCCAGCGGTAAAGGCCGGAGGCTTCCTGAGGTCTACTGCATCGTCAGCCGCCTGGGCTGCTTCGACCTCTTCTCTAAGGTAACAGTGTGCACTGTGCACGAGCATGAACACAATTACACACAAGTAGGCCTACAAACACACAGTTACAATCCATTATAGAGTGCCGCAGGGCTGACGTATTTTTGTAGGCTTAACCCAGAAGTCCCTGCACTTCCTGGTTCCTTTGTGTAAAAGTCAATTGGATTTCGGTTAAATGTCGGAAATAAGGTCTGTGGTTAACAAAAGTTCATGAAATGGCAAACTTTCTGTTTACCAAGATAATCTTCACAAATTACTTTTGACTTTTATGACTTTTGAAGAGTAAATGTGATTTTTTTTTAAATCGTGATTTTCAGAAGAGGCTTCAGAAGTCATAAAAGTGGTCCTCATTTGTGAAGATGAACTTGCTGAACACGAAGTTTGCCGTTTCATAAACTTTTGTTAACCACTGACCTTATTTGAGGCATTTAACTGAAATTCCCATACAAAAATCCATTGACTTTTAAGCTGCGTTCACACCGACCTATTAAAGTTTTTCGCTGGCATCGAGTTTACATACAAAGTCAATGCAAACGAGCGATTGAGCATATATTCGCCCGGGAGAAAAATCGCTGGGCGTCCGAGTGGCAGAGACAGAGCGATAGGGAGAAAATACGCTCGTCGCCCGAGATGAAATATCCCAACTCGAGCGAAAATACGCTGGCATCAGTCGCTCGCTGTTCAACACTGATTGGCTGCCGTGTGAGAGCGAGTCAAGGATCACGCTGGCTTGGAACAAACCGCTGGTTTATTGTGCATTGACAGGCTGACAGCTGACATGAAGTGAAGTCTGTCCTACCGGTATGGAGCTCGCATTAGGAGCACGCTGATAGGCTTAGCTTGTAAACAACGACGGTGGCTCGTAGTGGACAAACAGCATGACATTGCATAACGTTATAGCCCCCACATGTCCGTCAATTCGTGTGCCTGTTGATGAGCGATTTAAACAGAGCGACAGAGCGATTCCAAAGGGTTGAATCAAGCGACAGAGCGAAAAATAAATATCTCTGTGTGAACACAGCTTTAGACGAAGGAACCAGAAGTGCCAATAACTAAATAAATAAATAAATTAAATAAATAAATGCCCTAACCCAGGTCATTCCAAACTCATTCCTGCGGTACACCATTTGCATCAATTGGAATTAAATGGCACAGAATTCATGTTTTGCACGGGACTCCAGAAAAACATGGCATTTCGTGCCTTACGTCCTGTTTTGTGCGGCTGATGCTCATTCTCGTTGGCTTGCATTGCGTCATCTCATCACTTTTCACGACTTTACGACAGCCTTGACCGTCACCTAACCCTAAGCATAACCTCATGACCCTATGACCCCATGCCTAAACCCAACCAGCTCCTCTGTGGTGAAATGGCATGTTTTAGTGAACTGCACACTCTCACACACACATGCACACACACTCTCACAACATGCACACACACACACGCCCGCACACACACACACACTCTCTTCCGAGTGGGAAGAGAGTGGGACCCCACATGAAGAGTGCCGAGCGGTAACACCCACGGTACCCACAGGGCCCCACCCTCCCTCTCCCTGGTAGCCTCTCTCCCACACACAGCTTTGTAGGCCCTGGCTCCAGCACAGAGACGCACATGTTGACTGCAGCTGATGTGGTTACTTTAGCAGAATAGGTTCTCTGTAATGAGCCTCAGATTCAGATGTTTGTCGATGTGTGCTGTACATAAATATGTGTGCAATGTGCATCGTGTACACATGTCATTGCTAAAGTTCTGTATGCGTGGAATGATGGGCGTAGTAGGCGGGTAAATATATCTGCTGTTATAGAAGAAGGCAAACATAGATTGATTGCTGCTTCTGCATTGGAAGTACTCAGTGTTCATGGTACACTGAATATGGTGCATCTGTATCAGATCAGCTACACAAGTTAACGCTGTACAGATGTGTAGCACAGTAGGTGTATTAGATACAACATAGATGCACACAGTGCATTGGGTGGGTGGGTGGGTGGGGGGGGGCATGTTACACACATTTTCTCCCACTCATGAATTCCCATCTGTTCACAGTGAGCTGTGAGCCATATTGCTGTATTGACTTTTACATATTTGTCTGTCTCAGTGTTGGGCAAGTTACTGAAAATTGGTAATTAGTTACAGTTACTAGTTACTTCTCTCAAAAAGTAATTTAATTACTTTAAAGTTACTAGTTACTTCAAAGTAATTAGTTACTAGGAAAAGTAACTTTTGCGTTACTTTTAAAAGTCTGCTTTGATTGTTATTAATGCACACATTATGTTAGTGTTGCTGTGCCACAGTGTGGCTTTGAACATTCACTTATTGGGGAAGCTTATAGCCTATCAAGGTAATTAGCCTCTGGGGCTCTGGCTGCAGCTGCAGCTCTCTCCCCGGACTAGGTCTGATGATCAGAAACCGGATAATCCTCTGAAGTTGTCCATTATTTTCATGTCCTAAAGTAACTAGTAACTAGCCCAGTTACTATTTCAGTAACTGTAACTGAGTTACTAAATTTGAAAAGTAATTAGTTTGATTACTAGTTACTGCAAGAAGTAATTAAGTTACAGTAACTAGTTACTAAGTAACTAGTTACTCCCAACACTGGTCTGTCTCCACTTTCAGCTGACTGGCCAAAAAGAGTGATTCACTTTGTAATGGCAACAGTCAAAGGCTCCTCAGTGTCCTCATCACGTTGTGTTATCTGAACATGATTACTTTGATCATTACCATATCAACCATATCATTTTACAAAGACATGGTAATTACATCATAAATAAACATTTCCATGAGAAAAACCTTTTGATATGATTTGCAGAAGCAAAAAAACCTGTCTTTATGAATACAAACAAACTGGTTGGATGTTTTCATTTACACTACAATATTGAAAAAGATGAACTTAGAACAGTAGTTCTTGGGACCCAGAGTACAACTTAAAGGAACGCTCCGCCGATTTTCAGTACTGATTTCTTTTGCACATAATCTCACACATACAGTATCCATTCATTTAGTTTGCCAGTTATTGAGAGTTATTTTGAGTTAAGTTGTGATGTCATTTGTGTTTGCATGATGAATGACATCACTGGTCCACAACTGAACTCAAATCAACTCTCAATAAATGTCAAACTAAATGAATGCCTGCTAAACTGTTTACAGTTTTCGGATATGTGTGAGAATATATTGTGCAAAATAAATCACTTTTTTTTTGTCCCTTCATAACTGCATTCACCTGGCATCCCATGTGTACATCAGTCTCTGATTAGATGGCTAGAATGAAAACCAGCATGACAGGGATCAAAAACCATTGGCCCACAAGTACCCAGATAGCCTCTGCATATCAATGCTCATATAGATATATACAGTATCAATATTAAAATTCTACTGCCTCCTGGTTTGTCTCATTCCTCAGATCCTGGATGAAGTGGAGAAGAGGAGGGCCATCTCTCCTGCCCTGGTGCAGCCTTTCATGCGGGGCATCATGGAGGCCCCCTTCCCTGCTCCGGGACGGACCATCACCGTCAAGAACTTCCTACCTGGCTCTGGGACAGAGGTGAGAGATGGTGGGAAGACGGTGAGAATCACTGTTTGCACCGTTACGGTCTGTGCCATCTTTGGAGGCCCTTTATCCAAAAAATGAATCAGACAAATGCATCCCGCTGAGCTATTTGACGTTGCAGGCATCTAGGATGAAGTTAGGCTACACACTGTAGGTCAGGGGTTCCCAACCTTGGGGTTGTGACCCCAAATGGAGTTGCCTGGAATTCAAATCAGGTCGACTGGGGAGGAAAACACACGCAAAAAAAACACTACACACAATTTAAAACTACCGAAGAGGATTAGGGCTACATGTGAAAAAATTAATGTCCGAATTTTGAGAAAAGGTTTTAATTCTGAAATTAAAGTCCGAATTCTGAGATAGAATTCTGAGATTAAAGTCAGAATTCTCAGATTAAAATCAGAATTCTGAGGAAAAAGTCAGCATAGTGTTACTGTACATGTGGCATCACTGATGATGTCATTGATGATAGTACGGGAATTGTAATGTCTTGGGGTCTCTAGATTTTTGTGACGTCAAAGTGGGGTCACAAGCCAAAGAAGGTTGGGAAGCCCTTTAGTGTTTACAAATGAAAGTTATTTCTTAGACTATAGACGGTTTTCACCAGAGCGCAACCCCACAGCACTTCCTTTTTCTCAGCATTCGGCAAACTGCAGAAATATTCACTCGACATCGTTACTTTTGTTTTCGCTGCTCAGCTGTATAGACGGTTTTCACGGAATGGTCAGTCCTGCACTTGAATGTTTTTTTTTCTTTTATGTCCATAGCAAACACTGCAACAGGAAGTGAGCGGGGGTTCAATTTAGAATGTTTTTGTTGTCAAGTTAAAACCGTCTATATCTTCTGGGGTAAATGACAAAAATGTCTCATTATTATCCCGTACTTCTCTAGTGCATATCATATTTACAGCTGCATTGTCATAAGGTGTCTAAAACTGGGATGAGCTTTGCCAAAAATATCCAGGGCTATGAGAGCTAAAGCATAGATGCAACGTTGGAATGACTACTGCTAAATAGAATAGTAACATGTTTGTGTGACTGTGCACATGTGAGGTTGTGTGCATCAATGTCTTATATTCTGTTTCTCTCTCTCTCTCTTCTCCAGGTGATAGAGCTGTGTCGGCCGTCCGACTCCCGTCTGGAGCACGTGGACTTTGAATGTCTCTTCTCCTCGCTGAGTCTGCGTCTGCTTCTGCGGGTGTTTGCCTCCCTGCTGCTGGAGCGCAGGATCATCTTCACTGCCGACAAACTCAGGTATACTGTTGAAGATTAATTTGAACGTTCGTGCTCCTAAAAGCAACATTCAAACAAAATCACCCTTGCCCTGAACAAGCTTAGGTTGCTAACCAATTTTAAATATTTAGTGATCCTAAAACTGTTGTTTGTTAATTCTTGAGTGCGTTCTTCACCATCGAAACTAGCACATTATGAAAAAAGTTATTATTATGTTTTCTCTCTCTCCAAAAAAACAACCTTTTATCCTGATGTGTGTGTGCTGTCACAAATGTCACCATGAAGCCGTGGGTCTGATTCCCGTTGACTGTTTCACGCATTGGCCTTCAGTATGACACGAGCCGTTTGTCTGGTGTCTCCTTATAACTTCATTTGACGATGGTCTCAAGTGAAGCTTCAGTTAGTTCGGAAATTGTTACTTCAGAAGCAGATCAGTTCCATTCTCAGCGCACTCAGCTATGAGGAGTGTGGAGGTTTGTTTCCGTATCCATATGGCTGAGGAGTATGGTGTATACAGATTTCATGTGTTTGATTCCCTGTCTGCTGTAACAGCTGTTCAGTGACCAGCTGTTTGTCATGAATGTCCTTGTATGTTCTTGTGAGATTCTCTGGTTTATCCTCACAGACCAGAAGTGAGTTCATAACTAAACCATCCTACTATTTGATTTAAAGGTAAATATAGTGATACTTGTAATTTGAAGGAGGGGGTAAACATCCTCTCTGGGCTCACACAGTGATACTCCTAGTTGGGCTCACACAGTGACACTCCTAGTTGGGCTCACACAGAGACACTCCTAGTTGTTATGATCAGAGCAGCGAGCGAAGGAGAGGCACGACGACGCTGGAGAGAGGAAGACGAGTGTGAAGGACGTGACGGAGAGACATCAAGTCGACAGAGAGGCTGCTGGAAGAGAGCGAGCAAGTGTTAAAGGAAGGAATGCTGTTGTGTTATACAGTCGTCTGGGGAACTATCATTTCTCTCTCTGGAAAACTGTCACGGACGCCAGATAGAAGGAGTTAGGACTTTTTAGGAGACGGCTCCAGAGCTAACATGTGTGCACGCCCACACGATTCACTGAAAAGTTTTAACTCTTACGCTTGGTAGGTAGGTTAGCACTGCGGTCAGGGTCACAAAGTGTAATTTGGGTTTTCTTGATTTTTTTTTTTTTTACTGTCGAGCTACACCTGGTTTACCTTGCGGGGCTCAGCGGAAACGCTCGTTGTATCCCAATTTAGTTCAAATAACATCCACCTGGTGCTTTGGGCAAGATAATTAAACCACGTTTTTGACGGTACATGGCCAGAAACTCTGATTCGGATCCCTGCTTCCCTCTTATGTCTTTGCATTGCTGTTTAAAAGGTACTTTAGCATGAGAAGCATATCTCAGACCTCATAAGTAGATCACGACTCATTGCACATTTTCTAGCGTGGAGTGGAAACTTGGCGTCCTCCATCACTTTTTGAATGAATTAACTGAGACCAGGTGCAGTGTGCGCACACACACACACACACACACACACACACACACACGGGAGGCATTAAGTTAACAGTGTGGGGGCGAGTGTGTTCTGCTGCCGCTGTATACTTTTTACAAGTGTTACATCACTCCTCTAAAAGATGCTCTTTAGCATTCTTCTCACAGTAAGAACAGGCCAACGCAAATGAATTGCTCACAGTCTGTTCCAAACGAAGAAATGGGTGGCAGGAGGCGGTATGTGTTGAGACGGTCTAGCACCATCTTGTGGTAGAGAGTAGACTCTACCTTGTAGTAGAGTAGTATTTGGGGCAGTTAAAGGGGGGATATCCACCTTAGTAAAACATGTTAACAGTGGGCAAATAGAGGAAAAGGCTGTTGGTGATCTGCCTTGCATTTCTGGTATCTGGTATTCTTCCTAATCCTGTGACTGTGGATGATGTTGAGGAGTTTCCTGTGTTGTGACAATGGAGTTCTATAGGAGGACATTGTCTCAACTATCTAAAACATCACTGGAAAACAATCAGACCTTCTTATATAGCCTCCATTTTGCACCAACATTCAACAATCCTACAGGGAGAAATCCATTATAGAAGAGTCAGAGAGATGCCAATTTCTTTACTGACTGAAGCCTCAATAGACCACAATGCATTGCTGCCGCAATCCTTTGTTGGGGTTTTGAGTAAGGGGCACTTTTTCTTGAGTGGAAAAACTCCCACTGTGCAAGTTCATGGCGGTGCTTATTGGAAGTAATTCTGGGAAATGTAGGAAATCAACTAAATCAACCGTCAATAACTGGAGTAGAACTAGACGAGGCCCACCAAAGAGGTCAATTCTAGCACTTCAATGCACTGAAGATCATAAATTGATGAAAGAGCGAGTATTCAATACTCCGTGGGTAGGTTTATGAAAGACTTTTCTAGTTTTCTGTGAAAGCATTATTTTCTATAATATGACATAATATTATGAGTAACTATTATGAGTTATCGTGCACAGTGTTATATGAGTGCCAATCTGGGAAGCCAGAATCTATCAGTCTGACGACTAATATGACTGGGACAGACGGCTGATATATGTCGGGGTTGTTTCCACTGTATAGTGGATGTCCGCGCCAAGACTTCTACAGTCTTGGCACGGACTATGTGTTGGACTATGTGTCTATTGGATTACAGTCCAATAGACACGAGAATGGAGGTGGAGCTGATCGATTGTAGGTCCAGACCACATTTCACCCAATAATAATAATAAATAGCTGCATATGAGACATCATCAGAGTGTACACAATGACGGAAGGGGTGGGGCTCTACAGCAGAAACCCTGATATATCTGTCCCAGAGCCGTCTAGATAGAAGAGTTCCGACATCTCCATTCACTCCAATGGACCAGTTTTTTTTACTCTCAAGAGTTCCAGGAAGTAAGGTCCTGGATTAAGCAGCACTGTCGAGTTGCAGCAAAATAGACAGTTAGTGTTGTACTCTGAAAGGGTTTCCCCCCCCCCCTTGAATCAAATTGTACATTATCAGCTTTATTTTAGCATGCAAAAGTAGCACGAGACCCATTCCTGGCTGTTCATTGGCTAATGAGTCTCACATTTTGGTCCTCCGCTGACGCCACTCTCTCTCTCTAGAGGACACTAATCTGTCCCAGAGTCATATTAGTCGTCAGACTGATGGACTCTGGGTGCCCACTGCCCAGATTGTATGAGTGCTGACCTCTCTCTCTCTCTCTCTCTCTCTCTCTCTCTCCAGCACCTTGTCTCAGTGTTGTCATGCAGTGGTGGCTCTCCTCTACCCCTTCACCTGGCAGCACACCTACATCCCGGTGCTGCCGCCCTCCATGTTGGATATCGTCTGCACCCCCACGCCCTTTATTGTGGGCCTGCTCTCCAGCTCTCTGCCTCGACTCAAAGATCTGCCCATCGAAGAGGTGACACCAGTCTTTTTTTTTTAAATCTGTGATATACCGACTTGGGTGCCCCTTGATCTCCGACTCTTTCCTCCAACGGACAATGGCTCCAGGAAATGACATCACCTCCCCTCTGTTCTTCCCTCAGGTCCTGGTGGTCGACCTCGGCAACAGCCGCTTCCTGCGTCAGGTACAATGCATAGAAACATACTATAGACATAACAGCACTGTTTATGTGAACAGATGGCCATGGCACACATGAGTTAGCTCATACTTCAAATCCATTGTGTTGTGACTAGCTCTGAATACAATTATGCTGTTATGTTATGTTATGTTATGTTATGTTATGTTATGTTATGTTATGTTAATACCTTTATTTATATCGCGCTTTTCAAAAGCTTTTCAAAAAAGGCAGAAGGCAGACAATACATAAAATTGCATACAATTAAAAGACACTAGGTAGACATAAAATATACATGTAAAAGTGTAATAATGAAAAACCAGGAGGAATAAAACAATAAAATCACAATAAGATCAATAAAAAGCAAGTCTAAAATAGTGAGTTTTCAGACGTGACTTAACACATTCACTGCCAGCCATTTTTTTTTTACTGTAGGTAGCTTCTGCCAAGCCGTTTTTTGAGGATTCTGGCTCATTTTACAAGAGCCGAGGATAATTTTCTGCTTGGACTTTGTGAACACGAAGTTCACAAAAGTACTAATAGAATGTGTGCTTTCTCTGTCTAAAAGAGTTAGTTTGTAGAGTTAGTAGTTATGTAGATATTAGCCGTTGAGTACAGCATGGTTTCAGTGTCTGAGACAGGAAGCTGAGATAATCGCAGTTTTGTGAAATTCAATCAAACAGGCAGAACAGTCACTTTAACCATTTATTTTTGGCATCAGTGAGAGATCAGACATCTGAACAATATAGTTCTGAACACCCTCTCCCTTAAACTCCTCCCTCCGTGGGCGTGTCTGGTGGCGTTTGTCACAAGCCAGTTTCTCCTGCCTGTCTGAGCAGTGAGCAGCCTCCCTCTCTGGCGGCCCCTCGTCGGCGAGTGTGGCGAGTGTGGACTGTGGATAGGACTCAATCGTTTCTTGGATTTTCGGTTGAGAGCTTTGATGAAGCTTTGTGCGATTCTAGGCTTTATGCTGCCCACCCAGTCTATTTTTGGAACCCACCCGCCCGTGTGCAGCAGCGTGAAAGCGTTTTCGCCTACAGTATGAGAATGAGGCTCGTTCGTTTCTGGGTTTTCGGAATGCGTGCGATTCTGGCCTTTCTGCGGGTGTTTCAAAGTGTGTTTCACCCATAATCTATTATGCAAATTTGCAATCCCCCACGCCAGCACCGCTCTCCGCTCTCGGTGTGCTGCTCTGCTGGCGCGGCCGCTCTCGGGCGAGTCTGGTGACTGATGACTGTAAAATCGCCAAGCCATTTCCTTGAGAATGGCTTTCTCCCGCGGCTGTTTTTGGTTGCCTTTCTCTCTGTCGGGAGAGCACTGTCGCCACTTAGTTGGTCGGTAAAATAGATTATACTAATTCAATACTTCCAATATTTTTATAGGAGACGGGGGGGCATTGATCCACGTAGCACCGTCAAAAAAAAAAAATTTTTTTTTTTGACGAGTCAACTCGTCATTGGCAGTGAACGGTTGGATTGTGTTTGACGAGTCAACTCGTCATTGGCAGTGAACGTGTTAAAAGATGACAGTGTGGTCGCTTCCCTGATCTCCTCTGGGAGGTCATTCCATAACCGTTATGTTATGCTATGTTATGTTATGTTATGTTATGTTATCTTATGTTATCTTATGTTATCTTATGTCAATATTTTAAATACATTTACTTGCCACTCACCTCTCTAGCTGGACGATGAGGACTCCATTCTTCCCCACAAGCTGCAGGCTGCACTGGAGCATGTGCTGGACAAGAGGAAGGAGCTGGCCTGTGATAAAGCAGATCTCCCCAGTGGTGAGAACCCTTTACTATTGCTTCCATTTATATTAGACTTCTGTTTTCACCAGAAATATACTATCAATTTATTTGAGTTTGGACCAGTGGCGCCCTCTGCTGTTGTGGATAGATATTGTAGCCACACATTAAAGTCATAGTTGGTCAATTTGAAGGAAAATAGGAGGACATTGACAACATAGAGTGAATCCCCCTGACCCTACATGTTCACATGAATTGGTCAGATACCTTAGCCACACAATTCACTTTGAAAGGAAATAGCAGAGCAATATTTATGTAACATACAAACCAAAATGTCAAATTATACAACAATGGCTTTAAGTAATCTATGACCTCTGTCCGCCTCTATCAGTGACCAGTAGGAATTGCAGAGCGGTCTCCTCCTACACAGAGCTCTTGCACAGTCTCCACCTGTCCCTTTGACTTATGGTTGCCTGTAATCGGCACGAATTGACACAAGTCACATCATCTCACATGTTCACAGTAGAGAGAAGTAAGCTAGCTAATCAGAGCACAGATCCAACAGGAACATCTAGCGAAGAGGTAATACATAACTATGCAAAATACTGTAATAATACTTCTTCTTTTTTTGCCTTGAGAACGAGGCCGTAGTAAATGTCTTAGGGGGCACTGGCCGTTTGCTCGTAGCACTGTCCTCTGTTGTTGAGCAGGTGAAAGGGAATGTGTAGGCAGTAGAGTGTCTACACGTATGGAAATTCCAATGGGTAGAGAGTTGTCGTCCCCCCCTCTGAAAAAAAAGGCAGAAATCCTACCTGCACTTTTTGCCGCTTTACCTTCTATGACTAAATCTAAGCGTTTCTCTGTCACTTCCTCCTGGCTCTCTCTCTCTCTCCTGCCTCCTCCCAGACTCCTGCTGCCTCAGCACGGTGGTGTCGGAGGCCTTTGTGCGTTTCTTCGTGGAGATGGTGGGTCACTACTCCCTCTTCATGGGCGGAGCCGAGCGGGAGGAGGAGTCGTCCATCTCCTCTCCCTCCACGCCCACCCCCTCCTCCTCCTCCTCCTCCTCGTCCTTCCAGCGCGAGGCCTTTCGCAAGGCGGTGACCTCCAAGAGCCTGAGGAGGTTCCTGGAGGTTTTCATGGAGACCCAGATGTTCACCGGCTTCACCCAAGAGAGGGAGCTCCGCAGGCAGGGACTCCGAGGTACCGACAGAGAGGAAGTGCCGGGGTGCTTTGTCTAAATACCTGTGGTCCCACGGCAGATAATTTTTTTAGCTTAACTTTTTTCTGAAAATGTTCTCCATCAGCCTGCATCCCTTCAGTACCAGTGTGCATTACTTTCAAAATTGAAATTAAATATATTTCCTAATTGCATATATAATTTCTCATTGCATGTCAGAAAGTTGTTCCATAGGCCTAGATGCTGCAATCCAACACAACAATGTTAAACCCATTGCTGTATCTGCTGTTGTTGTTTTGTGAGGTGGTTTTCAGTTTGAGATTCATGTGATACACAATGTATTCAATGCATTTAACCTTTATTTGTCCAAGTTAGTCCAGTTGAGATCAGGTATTTCTTTGAAGTATTTAGATTTGTATAGATGTGTATCGTCTTAGAAGTCTACCAATAAATGGCTGCATCTTGATTCTTGTTGTGTGTAAATGCTGGATTGACTGTGTGTTGTTTTGTGTGCAGGTCTGTTTGAGGTGAGAGCACAGGAGTATCTGGACTCGCTGCCTGGGAGCGAACAACGAGGTGTTAACAAATTCCTCAAGGGGCTAGGTGAGATTTATTGTACCCCCCCTCCTCCTCCTCCTCCTCCTCCTCCTACACTCTCTCCCTTACAAGAAAAACCCTTACTGTACCGCTCATGCACTACAGTATATGAGTGTCCAAACACACAACAGAATGGCTCACTGGTATCTACAAACCTTCACCTGTCTCCATCAATGATGTGTTTTTTCTTCTTCTTTGTTCCAGGAAACAAGATGAAATTCCTGTCCAAAAAATGACGAGTAAGTAAAGATGGCTTTGTTGGAAAAGAAGCATGGAGGGACGTGCAGAAGAAGAGGACACACTCTCTGGCCTTGGATGTCTCGGAGCACGAAGACAGACGTGTGTGTTTGTGATGTCGAGGGAAGACCCTGAAACGAACTGGACTGATAGTTTGTGAGGGATTGAGGATTGGGATGAGGGATTCTGAGGAGTTGAGGGTGTAGATCCCAGCTTCTGGACACCTTCCATGAGTGCTGTGTGCAGGTTTCTGCAGCTCGGACCAAAACTCCCTTCCCACATGACGACGCCGTGGACCCCCCGCCCGATCTTCTGGCAGTGTCACTATTCCCCAGGCCCTGGTGTTTTTGCGAGAGCTCACTTTTGTCAAGCTTAACAGTCGGTCCCTAAATGTGTACATTATTGTATAGCACAGTGTGAATCCACTTGGAACAGTGTTTTTCTCTCTCTGTCTTTGTGTCACCGACTTCACCCATAAACCTGCAATGTACCAGAGGACTGTCACTGAAGATGTTGCCCTCCAGCCAAATAATGACAGATTGAATTTTGTATAATACTTCCTTATACATTCCAAGTATTTTCTATAGAAACTTTTTTAATGCAATAGTACAACTTCTTCTTCAACAGGAGGCTCTTGAGTTAATTTATATGCTTCTTAGACAGTTAATCTCTCCTTTTTTCTTCTTCAAATGAGCGACAAGAAAATCTCCTGTAGTTTGTAATAGGCTTAATTTAACAGAGTCTAGTTCAGACTGTTTGTAGACCACTTTGGGTTGTCGGGTATATGTACCACTGTTCTAAGTCAATTAATTTTCATTGGAGTAGGAGTGAACACCAAAAGGAAGACAGAAGAAATGAATGAGTGAGAAAGCCATTAGTCATTATGACACAGGAAATCAATGTGAATACATCTTTCACTTGGATTTGGATTTGCTGTTGACTGAAGTGTATCATAAGCCAATCAGTATCAACATGCTTTTAAAACACCACTAGGTTTGCCTTAAACTTGATTGAGAATGCAATGAAACTGTATAAATAAAGTGATTTTAATTAGAACAATGTCTGAATATTCTATTCATGTATTTTGTCAACACTGCTTAACACAGGTCATAGCAAATGTGACAGGGTTGCCTTGTACGGTGCAATATCAGTATTATCCACTGGAGGGCTCTGTTACCTAGTTCTTACTCTGCTAATACTTTATACACTGTTGCACAACATTGCTTTCGTTGCTAGAGATTAGGCAACTGATGAGTGAAGGTCTAGGTAGGAATCTTAAA